>NC_092806.1:93962760-94092760 GCF_040954645.1 Diabrotica undecimpunctata | reverse complement strand
TTAAAAAGCACAATATGAAAAACCAAACATCCATAGACAAGTCAATATAAATGTGTTACCTCAAAAAGACATGTAGCAGTCAATGGTATAAAATGTAAAGAAGCTTTATTAGCCAAAGATTCATAAGAACTACTTGAATTCTAAAAATCAAAAATTTAGTTATTGCCGACAATTGAAAGAATTACCTCCTTTTAAATGTAGTTACATTGGGTTTTTCGATTAACCTTGGGTAAACCTTTGCCTTTTAAGTTCAAAGCTACCATACATTTCAAGTTACGGTAAGATCAATAATGTTTTAATAGATAATATATGGTAGCTAATTATAATTTATGTTCTTTCAGCCCTGAAGAAGCCAAATTAATTCTCTTTGGCGAAAACGTTTGTTGAAACAATTGATACTCATTAGAGTCTTTCTTGCAGATTTCCCCAATATTTAAGAGTTTACTATATACATATATATATATATATATATATATATATATATATATACAGACGTTTGAAGGGTAACCGGGAACGACCCGATACTAAGGAGGCAATAAAAACGGGTGCTTCTAAGTGAGTGTCTTTTATTGAAA
Organism: Diabrotica undecimpunctata; assembly: GCF_040954645.1. Taxonomy (NCBI): domain Eukaryota; kingdom Metazoa; phylum Arthropoda; class Insecta; order Coleoptera; family Chrysomelidae; genus Diabrotica; species Diabrotica undecimpunctata. The sequence continues at coordinate 94,092,185 of NC_092806.1, read as the reverse complement.
GTCAAGCTTTCGCCACATAATTTTGGGCTTCATCCGAACTTGCTGTAATGGAAAAACATTCTTTATAATATTATAATTAAAGATGTTATTTTAACCTTACCTTAATGCCGACACTGTTAAGGTATTAAGGTATTAAGGTAACATTAAAATAACACCTTTTAGTATGATATTGTAAAGAATGTTCTTCCATTACAGCAAGTTCTGATGAAGCCCAAAATTATGTGGCGAAAGCTTGACTTTTAATAAAAGACACTCACTTAGAAGCTTCTTCTTTATGTGCCGTCTTCTACCGAAGTTTGGCGACCATCAAACGATAGGTTTCTCTGTTTTGTGCTGCATGTATTATGTTGGCAGCTTCTGGAATTTAAAACCATGCTCTTAAGTTTCTCAGCCAGGGTTTCTTCTTTCTGCCCAAACCTCTTCTACCTTCAATCTTACGTTCCACTATGAGCTGTAGCAGACTGTACTTATCATTACGGAACACATGTCCCAGGTATGACGCTTTCCTCCTTTTAACAGTTGTTAACAATTCCACCTATTTACCCATTCGTCCTAATACCTCTGTGTTGGTCACTCTGTCTGTCCAAGGTATTTTCAGTATGCGTCGATACAGCCACATTTCTAGAGCCGCTAACTTCTTTATAGTTGCTACTGGTAACGTCCACCCTTCAACTCCGTAAAGTAGCGTAAAGAGTACGTAGTATTTCGTGGAGCGCCATCTAAGGTTAACGCTTAGGTGGCGGTTGCTTAAGAGCTTTATCATTTTGATGAATTTGGATCTTGCTATTTCAATTCGGATCTTAATCTCTACGTCTGTGTTCCACTTATCATTTACTGTATATCCCAAATATTTAAAACGGTGTACTCTTTCAATACGTTCGGCTTCAATATTCAGGTCAATATGTTGAATGTTCTTTTTACTGATCACCATAAATTTAGTTTTCTTTCTATTGATCTTCAGTCCAAATTGGTTGCCAGTTGTATTTACTCTATTTAGCATCATCTGTAAATCTTCGATGTTATCGGCCAGTATAAAAGTATCATCTGCATATTGAAAATTACTTATTGGTACGCCATTAATCTTGATGCCCTCGTTGTACTCTTCCAGTGCCTCTAGAAATATTTGTTCCGTGTACAGGTTGAAAAGCAGTGGCGAAAGAATACAGCCCTGTTTAATTCCTCTCGAAATGGTTATGTTTTCACTCACCATATGTTCATTCTTCATGTGGGTTGTTTGATTCCAATATAGATTTTTTATAATCTGGATGTCCTTAGTGTCAAGTCCTGTAAGATGTAATAGTTCTATGAGTTTGTCATGTTTGATAGTATCGAATGCTTTCTCATAGTCGATAAAACAGGAGTAAACATCTTTCTGATGATTCAGATATTTTTGAAGACTTGTATTGCCAAGAGCGGCTCTCGAGTTCCAAAACCGCATCTAAAATCGAACTGTATTTTACTTAAATTTTGCTCGTATTCTGGAATGGATAATACGTAAGAATACTTTTAGGGTATGGCTTATTAAACTTATAAGGCGATATTTATTACACGTCTTAGAATTCGATTTCTTGGGAAGGGGCACAAATGTAGATTTCAACCAGTCCGATGGAATTTGACCAGTATCGTATATCTTATTAAACAGTTCCAATACTACATTCAGGTTGTTCTCGTTAAAAACTTTTAAAAATTTGACTGGTATCCTGTTGCTTTCCCATCTTGCGTTTGATTTATAGCTTTTATCACATCACTTTTCAATATTTTTGGTCCATTCAGATCAAGAGTGTTCGTAGAAATATGATTATGATCCGTAAACAAATCTTTTACGTAATTTTCATAAGTCTGTAACTGTTCTTCTTTATCCACAATAAGTTTGTTGTTGTCGTCTATTAACCTACCAAACTGTTTTTTATTTTAAGTATAAGTAAACTCATTGATTTTTTATGCATATTTAAACTATCGTGTCTTCGTTCATCGATCGTATTAGTCGATCACCTCGCTCATTTCTTGTTGTCAACCCATACTTGCCAACTACTTCACTGACTTCGCCTTTTCCTACTTTGGTTAAAATCCCCCATTACTATGGTTATGTCTTGTTTCTTAAGTTTTTTTATGATTTCGTCTAATTGTTCGTAAAACTTAACTTCTTCATTAGTACTCTCAGATGTGGGAGCATAAACCTGAATTATATTTATCTGGATCAAAGAAGCTTAGAAGAAGAAGCACTTAGAAGCACCCGTTTTTGATTGCTTCCTTAGTATTGGGTCGTTCCCGGCTACCTTCAACCGTCTGTGTTTACCAGTAACCCGTTACTGTCTTTGACTTTTATTGCTATCTATGATTATAGCGGATCTACTGAGCTTTATCACACTAATCAATCACCCTGTATATATTTTTTATTAGATATATTAATTATATTTTTATTATTCATTCATAATAAAAAAATTAATATTTTAAGATAGATTGGTCCTACGCAGTAAACGGTACATTTTTTTTTGTTTTCCTTACGTAGTTATTTAGTTAATAAGTATATTTTAGGAGTATCTTCAAGGTAAATTCCCATTTTTAATTTTTATATCGTCACTAAAATTTCTCAACGAAAAATTGTCAACCAATTTGGAAAAGGTAAAGGGAAGTATTAATTAAATGGTTTATTTATTGTAATTATTGTAAATAGGTTTATTATATATTATTAAATTGGGTTGTACCTACAACGATATTTTATTTAGCATCCTTCTATATTTTCTTCTTTTCAGGAACTTTGGGTTTTTTTACTTTACAACTTGGCAAACTTCCTTACACTTCCCTGGCACCTAAATCTTCCACTAGACATTCTTCATTCGTTGATTTTGTTGTTTTATAGTTCTTTTATTTTGCTTGTTAGATTTTTGTCTTTCTTTTTTCTACTACCTTTAATATGCTTGCAAATTGGCCGACTCCATCCTTGAGTTTTCTAGTTGTCACTCTCATGCATTAATTCTTTTTGTTTTCGTCGTCCGGACATTTTCATTTATCGTATACTTATTTTGTTATTTTACCACTAACTGGTGCTTATCACATTATCTTTTGTTAGCGTTCCTTATTATGTTGCTTATACCAAAATTTGTTACAATTTAATATTTTTTATTATGTTTATGTCACCATCTACGGGACATATTTCGCTGGTAATTATTTTGCAGTGGGTACTACGTTAACTACGTAACACTAATTATGAGATTTTGAATTATCGGGAGTGTTTATTAATTATTTGTAACTTTTTAATTCACAGTACATTTCCATTTAGGGTAAAGGTTACAGTGATTGGCCACTTAAGCATTGGAGTTTGATAAATGTGTAAGGCATTAATTTGCATTAAAAACCATATATTTAAATAATACACTAAACATTAGACTAAAGTATCCTCTTTATGACTCTGTATGTCATTTATTGTTTAAAAATGTTTAATATTTATAAAAAAAAGTTTTATTCTTGAAAAAGCAGATTTTTTAGTGATTGGCCTAATTTTGATAATGATTGGCATAGTAAGTAGATAGTAATTGGCCACCAGTAAGGGGCTAAGTTATCCTAGGTACATATTTTTCTTATTGATGTATCCTACCTGCGTTATTTTAATTTTGCTTAAAAAACTAAAAAACCATTAAAAATTATATATAATTTTAGTGATAAAAGACGAATTTGGTTTCAAAAATTTTTAATAAATGCCAGAAATTACAAACCAATTACAATGTTATCTTGTCAAAACAAACGTTACACAAAAAGTTCTCCATTTCGGAGGATAACATCTTATTTTTGGAAATACATTTTATATGGTATGTTTTGAAACAATTTGAAAATTTTACTCCATATTAACTACGTGTTATATTATTAACACACGTATAGCACAGCCCAGTGTATATAGTTTTGTTCTTAAATGGATTAGGAGCTGAGGGTGTAATAATACCCATATTCGTGTTAATGATTCCATCTTGACTGTTGTCACTAAACAGTTTTCTTTTTGATTTTTTTGGTACAACAGTAAGACAACTTTGGATGTTTTCAAGGCTATCTTGGAAGTCCATTTTTGGCAAGGTTTTCGTTACGTTGAGTAAAGCATCACCATCGTCTGCGTGTACTACTTTAGATACTTCCTTGGTTGCACAGCTATTAACACTTAGCACAGCTATTAACATTTGGAGAATATTTCATATTGGGATCATTGTTTTCTATATCACCTGCTGTGCTTGTTACGGCTTCTGGATATGTATTATTTTTAAAAACAAGTTTAACGTTAGTGTTGTTTGGTGATCTTTCTGTATAATTATGTTTAGGCTTTCTTTTTGTTCCTGCTTTTTTTATTAATTTGTTTTCCTTTTAGTTCTTTTTTGTTCAACCTTTCAGTCTTACGTTTCTCCTTTTTCATCTCCAGTTCTTTTTTTAAAGCCATTTTTTCTTTAATTGCCTTTTTCATAACGGAGGAAGTCAGAACAAATGGTAGTTTCTCCGTCTCTCTTTTTCCTTTCCTTTCAGGAGTTTTCGGCCAAATAACATAATCGCTGATTGATGAAGACGACTTATTAAATAAGACGTGTTTAGAGGTGAGCGATGAAGTGTTAGGCATTTGGTTGTCGAAGCTAGTATTTTCTTCTATTAGAATAGGAATATTTTTAATGTCAAACATTTGCTCATTTACGATAATTTCCAAAGTATGCTTAATAAAACCCTCATTTTTTTCAGCCTGTAAATTTCTGATTTCAAGAGTTAATTCTGGCTCACAGATTTCAGATTGGATCGTCCCATGAAATTAGTCCGTTCCTCCTTGCTGCCCTGTATCTTAGCCTTTATCCATATCTTCCAGTTGATCAGTATTCACGGGTGGATTTGTCTCCAAAAATTCTTTATAAATATAATACAACGTCAAAAAATCGGAATTATATGCATCACTTTCAACAAAATTTTTAAGCCTTTCCATTTTTTTTTCTCCGACAATTTTTTTAAATGTTTCGAATGTAATTTTACTGACTTCCGTGTCTCTATCTTGTTCTTTTGTCTTGCCAGTGCATTTGGAATAATCAATTGCGGATATATTCCAAGGGAAAAGCCCACAGGCACGAAAACCATTTCTAATATTTTCTGGTTTTATATTATCAACCGCTGTATTTAAACTGCAGCAAAATTGTTCTTTTTTACAACTTCAGTAGGGTGCTCTCTCCGAAACTTTAATACAGCACTTTTCCATCCTTCTTTTAAGGGCTTAAAAATGGACACATCTACAGGTTGCACGATTCGAGTCGAGTTAGGGTACAAATTAATTAGAATTATCTGTAGCTTTGTGCATAATTCGGTTATTTCATAGGTTAAATGTGCTGTGACCATCGACGAACAAGGCTATTGGAAATTTGATGTTATTTTTGCTTACGTAAGGATAAAGAATGTTAACTATATATTCGTAGAACAGCTTATTTTTCATCCAACCATTATCACCGTATCCAATTCCCCAGGTGTCAGGTACAGATTTAACAATTTCAGCTAGCAGTCTTTTGTAAGCATAGATAATCATAGGTGGAGTCACAACACCACAAGTTGAAAATGTAAACATCACTGTGATATTGTTTTTTGAATGATGTTGTATTTCATAAACGTTTTTCACTTCTCTTGGAGCAAGCCAAAAACAGGTTCAAACAACAAGCTCTTTGTTCTTTGGGCAAAGCCAAAAACAGGTTTCGCCTTCATTGTAGATTCTGCTGGGATATTCAAGAATCTCAAATAATTGTTTTTCCTTTAAATAGTCTTCTACATTATTAAACCAGTTTGCTTCGGCTACAACTGAGCTAGCTGCTGTTATTCCTTCTGCGGTTCTTAGAGTTATATTTGGGTGACGTTTTAGGAAAGAGTGATACCATTCTCTTCCTGGATGGTTATCTTTAAACGGATTTTCTCTAGGAGCTGCGTCAAGGAAATATTTCACAGAAGCTTGAATGTCTTCCATTCTACGAGTAAATCCTTTCTTGTATGAGGTCTAAATCCATCTTTCTAGAACTGCTTCTTCTTCTGAAGTTAATATTGGGTGAGGTCCAAGAAAAACTTTATTATTAAATCTGACACTTGACCGGAACTGACATAATTTCCTCTTCTTGATATATTTATTTATCTGTTTCGTTTTACTCATATTTGACAGAATATTATAAACTTACACTTATATTTTTAGCTCGTAGTCCAATCGTGGGACACTTAAACTCTACCATGGAAGGTTTGACAACTGTAAGAGCATATAAAGCACAGTCAATCCTTAAGCACGAATTTGACAGACATCAAGATGTATATACTAGTGCCAAATATACTTCTGTTTGTGTAAAGAATGCTTTCTTATTTTTTATGGAAACAACTTCCGTGTTGTTTAATATATTTGTTATTTGCAGATTTCTATTTTGGGATGTAGGTAAGCACACAATAAAATTTTAAAAATATATTTTCACACTACCGATTGTTATTGTATTATTTTGGACAGGAACTAGGGTGGAAAATTTAAAATTTCATTGGTTAGTAGTAAGTCGGCAAACATAGTAACACAAAGATTTGTTCCGAAAAGGAAAATCAGATATAAAGTTACTTTACTCTTAAATAAAATTTATATTTTTTGACACATCTCATAGGCAGCTCAAAATATTCTATGAATGTTCTGAAACTGTTTAACTTTTGGTATGTCTTAGTTTAATATTATGGTTATATGAGATTAAGTTACAATTGACATATACATATAATACAAATAGACTGACTGTTCCAATACAAGCCCGTTCCCCCAGTGCTACAGAGAAAACTGAAGCAAAGCAGTCCCTGCGTCTCTTTATAATGGGCTGGGTTTATCGACCACCTGACCTGAATGGCCAATGGAAAGATTACGTGGTCGATAAACTCGGTCCATTAGAAAGAGATGCAGAGACTGCTTTGCTTCAATATAGCAACGTTCAGTCTATTTGTATTATATGTCTATGACAATTGATTGACGTTTCGATTTCTACTCCGGAAATCGTTTTCAAAAAAAGATTGGTTTAAAAAGGTTGTTTAACGGTTATGTGATTTCAAACTGCTGGGTTTTTAGTTAAAAATTCTGAGGCCGCTGTTTTTACTCTTGGGATGGTAACTAATTCTAATTTTTTCATGTTATTGTTTGTGTATTATGCGTTTGTGTACTATGTGTTTTTTTATTATATGTTTATGTAGTGTGTATTGTATATTTATCAGGTATAATAATTCTGATTAATATCTGATCTAATAATTCTGATCAGATATAATAATTTTGGTATTGGCAACCAGATCCTGCTACATTCTGCTGATGGGTTTGCTACACATTTTCTTCATTAACATTAAGTAGGATTCCCCTTTTTCTTCTTCTTATTGTACTATGTGCTTATTGCCTCAGGCATGTTTGAATATTTGTGATTTGTCGAAGACTCTGTTTTTGATTTAGGCTCGTTTATCCTGACAGTGGTTTTGCGATTTCTCCCACGTAGAAATTGTTTCATTCGCAAGGTATTTTAGGACCCTTAAACTAGCGGGGATACATGAGCGAAATCCAATTTAATTTACGCCATATTTTTTCATCCATTTTTTACTAATCTATTACGACCCTAGCAATGTTTTACTTTTAAACCACCCTTAAGGGGAGCGATTCTGCTCATTTAAAGTTCAAGCTAGCAGAATTTAAAACAATACTTTTTGCCTATAGCATATTTTTTCACTAATTTATTCTTCTTCTTCTTGTAGTGCCTATCCGTTTCGGATGTTGGCGACCATCATGGCAATCTGTATTTGCGGCTTTTGCAAATTGCGGCTCTAAAAAGATTTGTGATTGTTGTGTTAAACCACGCACGTAGATTTGTTTTAAACCCATTGATCTTATTAAAGCCATTTAATAATCATTGATTTCCCAGTACGTTAAGGTCTTAAAAAAGCATTCAATTTATTGAACCGAGCGAATTTTATCGGTTTGTTACTATCAATAAAATTCTTCCATTTAAGACAATTCAGCAACTATATGTTTAGATTCGGCGGCATTTATTTTGTAAGACAGTCCGAAAAGAACATGGAAAGAGTTCGGTTTAATGGCGCGGTGAGCGGATAGGATTGCATACCATAGATCCATAAGAAATAAGTTTTTCGTTGTTTTCCGAGTTTAACTATCCTTTTATATTTTATTTTTGAAACTGTTTTTCTTTAGTTAATATAAGTGCTTGCTAACATTAGACTTTTATTTTCAATCGAATTGTATACTTGCTGTATAAGTAACGGGTAGTTTTACATCAATGCATACGAAATTTTGGTGAACGTGACAGGATAGTTCCACGTAAAATTAATCGTGTGTGCATAAGAGGTTTAACGAAAGTGTATTGACGATCACTGGAAAAACTTTATCGCGTTTATAGAGTGATAGGATATGAGTGACAATGGGTGAAAAAATATATACTATTTATTTATTTATACAGCTCAACGGGCTTTGAAGGCCTAGGGCTAAAATAAATTATTACAATTAATATAATACTTACATATTACAAAACTTATATTAACTGTGGTGACTTCTTGTATAATGCTCCTTCCCTACTAAATTGACTTACTATTTACCTCCATTCATCCCTGTTTGTTGCTCCTTTTTCTGAACCATCAATTTGCTCCATTCTGAGATCTTCTGTACGCCATCAAACCATCTTCGGCTGGGTCGTCCTTTCCTTCATTTCGTAATTGGACCCGGATTTAAAATCGTTCTTGGCATTCTCTTCATTTCCATTTTCATCAAATGCTGCATCCTTCTCACTTTCTCTGATTTTATAAAGCGACTGATTGGTTCTTTATACAGTTCCTCTAGCGACCTGTTTGTCCGTCGCTCCCAACCTTCCTCCGTGTTTTTGCCTCCATATATAGCTCTGAGCATTTTTCTTTCCCATCTTTTCAATTTCTCCATATCTGCTTTTTTCATTGTTTATACTTCACTACCATACGTCACTGTGGGCCTTATTACCTTTTATATATCCTTAACTTTGGCTTTGGTGTTAGGCTTTCTATCTTGTATCCCTGCTAACTTAAGGGTCCTGGGTATTTTATAGATGCAATTCTTTGATCTCTCTTGTGTGTTATTAAAATTGGTTTTGGACAGAACAGATCTCATTGTATTGGTTGTTGTAAATGTTGCTGTGATAGGTATAGGTACTTATTTCCTATCCTTTTTTATTTTTCCGATATGCCATTGCCATATGGTAGCGTTCTCATCTTTAAATTGCTTCTTGTAAGCATTTGTAAATTGCTTGTGGTTTTTTGTTCTTTTCTGTCTATTTTCTTGCGAAACTCCTTGTTTATAAATAATAATGATTAATTTTTTTTGTTACAACCTTTATTAGCGGGTTTTTCTGCTAACAAAATTTTTTTAACTTGCTCTAATAAAAATGCCTAAAATGCATTTTTATTAGAGCAAGTGTTTTGGTTCCTATTACATCAAAAGTCAGTTAAACGTAACAGAGAACCTAATGCTATCAAAAGTTCTAAATTATGCTCTAACATGTCCATCAGTTCCAAAACTAGACATATTTAGTGCAGTTGAAGAAGTCCCTCAAGAACTATCAGTGCAATAAAAGGAATAATATAGAGTACTGTGCAATAAACTCCAAGCTATTATAGCTCTAAAAGAAGATGTTCATAATAATATTGCCAGCTGACAAGAGCAACGCGACTGTATGGACAAAAATCAATATCAAATGAAAATCCCAGAATTGGTCACAAATATACCTTACAAAATACTTAAGAAGGGCCCACCTAAATTAGTGTAAAACAGAATAAATAAAACACTGCACAAATTTAAGAAATTCGCACCAATACAGGGTCCCAAAAAACTCACAAAGTAAATGTATCCCTCAGACCAATTCTTCAAAGACTCAAAATTCTTCCTAAATATAATACAGCCTTAATCACATAACACAACAATATTTTTATTAAAAACCCACAACATGTCTTTCAAAAGCTAGCAGAAATAGATTAAATTTCTAATAATATGGTTGTCAGTTTATATATCACCAACTTTTTCACCAATGTACCGTTGGAGAATACTTTGAAAATAATAAAAGTAAAATTAGAGAAGTGTGTGTCAGATATCATGGAGATTTTACACACACACTTTACAGAAACAACACGTGGATTCATCCTTATCTTCATTATTAACAGGATTCTGAACAAAACATTATGCACGAACAAGATAAAAAAAACTCACAATATGGTGAATATATGCAGATGATGCGTTCTCTCTTTGGCCTAGCAGACCAGTAGCATTGAATAAATTTCTGATAGACCTTGACAATAAAGAAAGAATAATCAATCAAATTCACAATGAAAAAAAAACAACAATTCATTTCCTTTTCTGGATATGTTAATCATAAAAAAAATACAAGATATGCAACCAAAATTTGCAGAAAATTAACCCACGCCCACAGATATTTAAATTACCACTCAAACATTTAATCCTTGTATGATAGGTCTCAAAACACCTGCTATAATGAAAATGCATTCAAGAAAGAAAAACCTGCAAACAAAGCTTTTAACAAAAAATTATTATCCTTGTCATGTAAAAACAAAACACCAGAAGCAATTAAGAAATGATCACTAAAAAGAATTTAAAGATGACAACAATACCATATTTATGGAAAGGGCTTACCAACAAAAATTAGACAAAATCGACAAAAAGTATAGAATAATATGTAAAACGTCACAACAACATTCAAAACAACAAGAGAGATCAAATAACTGCATCTGCAAAATATTCTATAAATGCAACAGTTTCTGGGAGAAACCGCAAGAACACTAAGTGTCAGAATAAATGAGCATGAACATTAATCAAAAAGAGAGACTTCGATAACTCACAGATATGCAAAACATGCCAGGGATAATGAGCACAGAATACAATAAAAATATGCATCAATATTCATGAAAAGAACAGACAAAAAAATGAAATAAGCAGCTCTCATCCTACTTAACCCTCCAGTGGTTGGGTGAGACCTGTTTTTCCACTCCCATATGAAAGTACGACGCAAACTTTGTAACATTTTATGGATAAAATAAAAACCCTATATACGTTTTCTACTCATAAAAATATAATTTTTCTGTAAATTTTGAAAAAAAAAAAGATACATGGAGCTTGAAAAATATCGCTAATGATCCTCACGGGCCCCATCCGATCGACCGCGTAATTTTTTTAAACCTTTATGTGCCATCTGTAAACACTTGACAAAAAATTACCTGTGTAGATGCTCTAAATTTACAGCATATTATTACCTCGTACATTTAGCGTTTTGTTGCGCAGACACAAATATACAGAGTAAATCCCAGCTCCAGGCGATATGAGATTACCAGAATGAGGTAGCGCACGAGCAAATAAACAGTTTCAAAACACTTTGGAATTCTTTTGTAAGAGGTAACAACACTTGCTCCAAACAGAAGAGGTTATTGCAAATATTGCAGAAAGTATTGGCTGTGTATAGTACATATAATAGCATTCTGTATGGAATGTACTGACCAATTAGATTATGAATATTTTCTGTATGGACTTTCTTTTAACCAGTGTTGTTTGCTAACTATTACAATGTTATTTTTTTTTAATGAAATATTTAGTTTTGGGTTACCTTTTCTTATTTCGTTAAAAATTAAAAATAAAAGTAAAGTGCGAAAAATGTTGAGAATTTTTATATGCTTGTTTATTTATACCACATATATCTTGAACATGTAATATATCTTGAATATTACAATAATATTGAATCAGTAAATGCTATTATTATAGAAGTACACAACGAATAAATACTTTAAAAAATGTAGTTCAAGTCAATATATAGGCCTGTATTAATCTTTGATTGCGGGTTGTGGGTTCTAACAGAATGATAAAAGAGTAAAATACAGGCAGTAGAAATGAAATATCTGAGACGAGTCCGAAGAGTTAGCAAAATAGATTGACTACGGAACACTCAAGAAAGAGAAAATTTTGAAACAGAGTAAATATTAGAATTTATAAAAAGAAGGCAACTCAGTTGGTGGGGTCATCTTCGGGGAATGGAGAATATAAAACCGGTAAAAGAAATAACGCATAGAAGAAATAAGAAAGGTAGACCACCAAAAACATGCGATAGAACCCTAGAAATATGATCGAAAAAGGGGGAACAACATGAACAGAAGCAAGGACGCTGACCAGAAATAAAAAGAAATGGGTCAGATTTATATAATATAATGTAAATATACAATAGAATATAGTTAAGTTTACAAATAAGATTAAGTTTGATTTTAATATTGAATTGCAGTTGTATTATAATGTATAGTCGCCCTACCATTATGTGGTATAAGGGTTTTTGAATATATACACACACACACACACACACACACACACACACACACACACCTATATATATATATATATATATATATATATATATATATATATATATATATATATCATCATCATCATCATCATGTGCAGCTTTATCAACCGTTTCCAATTACGGTGCAGCCTCCCTTATTTCAATGTTATTTTATGTTCTTATTATTATTCGACGATGTCTTAGTTATACTTTGTTCTAATAATTTGCGCTCATTTGCGCCCATATTTTTCTATCTTGTGCTATTCGAGACCACGTTGTTCCTGTTAATTTTCTAATATCATAATCCCATCTGAGGTTTGGGCGCCCCTTTGGTCTCTTAGCGTTCCTGGGGTACCACATAGTTGTTCTAGTGGTCCATCTGTTATCTGTTCTTCTTGCCATATGTCCTGCCCATTGCCATTTCAGGGATTTTATTCTTTGGATTACATCAGTCACCTGGGTTTGCCTCCGTATCCATTCAATTCTTTTACGATCCCTCTTTGTTATCCCTAGCATACATCTTTCCATTGCTCTTTGAGTTACTTGGAGTTTCGACGTTATTTCTCTCTTTAATATCCAAGTTTCACATCCATATGTCAAGACGGGTAATATGCATTGATCAAATACTCTCTTCTTGAGGTATAGTGGCATTTTGGACTTGAAGACTATGGAATTTCGTCCGAATGCTGACCACGCTTGTTTTATTCGTCTGTTGATTTCCGGAAGTAGTGATCCCGATTTATGTATGAGCTGTCCCAGGTATATGTATTCATCTACTACTTCTAGCGAGGTTTCATTAATTTTTATTTCCACGTTGGCGATCAGATCATTGCACATTATTTTAGTCTTTGCTAGGTTCATTTTTAGGCCTACCTCATTGCTGGCTGTATTAAGGTCATTAATTTGCAGTTGTAATTCTTCAGGACTTCTAGCAATTAGAATGATGTCATCAGCGAATCTAAGATGGTTTAGGTATTCTCCATCTATACATAGACCTTGGTTGTTCCAGTCTAATTTCCGGAAGATATTTTCTAAGGTTAATATATATATATATATATATATATATATATATATATATATATATATATATATATATATATATATATATATATACTCGTATATTGAGATGATATTAAATATAGGAGAAACAGAGGTAGTGTTTAAAGAAATAATTTATAAGTTATATACTAGAGAATATTAAAAAAAGGATTTATATGACAGCATTCTTAAGAAATTAACATAATAATAAGTTTAAAAAGTTTTTATTTTGCAATGTGTTTGGTTATTTTAATAATTATGATATTGTAAATATATTTGAGTGCACCATCTTTGTAGCCAACCAAATATACACTCAAGTAAATTGGTTGTAGGAACTTTGATAAATAATTATTATGGATTAAAAAATAGGGTTATTTATTAATTTAAGATGTAATTTATATATAAATTTGTATTCTGATCTGAAAAGCCTAAATTTCCATAAAATACTCGATAGAATTTTAGTTAGAATAGTAATCTTCTAGATAGAATAGGAAAGAATTATCTAGAAATATAAAAACAAGATGTCAATAGAAAGAATTTAACCTTTGTTCGCAGTAGAATCTTCGTAACATGGTAATGTCTATGAAATAGAAGGATTCGAATATATTTTATTTCAAGAATATTCGTGAACTTTAAAAATGATATAAATATGATGTGATTTGGATTCAAAATAGTCAGATGTTCAATATAGTAAGTTCAGTAAGTTCAGTAAGTCAGTCAGACTCAGTCAGATGGTCAGTATGTTTAATATAGTGAGATAGTATAGTTCAGTCGTTTAGTCAAGATACTCAGTTATCAGGGATTTAGTATATTAGATGAAGATTAAGAAATAGAATGAAGAGAGTATTAATTAAAAACTAAAATTATATAATGTATATGGTGATTGGAGAATGGAAGAGAGTATTAATTGAAAATTTAAATTATATAATGTATATGGTAATTGGAGATTGGAAGAAAAAAAAAGATTATTAGAAAGAAGAATAAATAGAAAAGAAGAAAGAACAATATTTTACCGATTTATAAATACTTTTAAGAAGAAAAATATTCTAAAACGGTGGAAGCTGATAATCAAAACATTGTGGTGTATTTGGCAAGGGAAGTTTACAAAAAGAAGGATAACCGAGGTTGACAACGAAGACATTGAGTGGTGATTAAAATCTTTTGGAGAACAGTTTCATTTAGGCATTCAGTGACAAATTTAGTCCAATTTGGTACCATTTAGGTACCAAATTTTATTAATGTAATTTAATTAGTGTCATAAGAATTTCAATTTAAAGATAGTTTGTGTTAAATTTACATTGTCTATATAAATGAATTAGTGTCATAAGAAATTTCAATTTAAGGATAGTTTGTTTTAAATTTACATTGTCTATATTAGATATATATGTATGTTTCATAATAATTATAATAAAGATAATTTCAAAAAGTGCTTACAAACTAATTCTTTGAGAACCGCGATAAAAACCCTATATATATATATATATATATATATATATATATATATATATATATATATATATATATATATATATATATATATATATATACATATATATATATATATATATATAAATATATAATATATATAAATATATATATATATATATATATATATATATATATGTTATTTAAAAACACTCATTGCTCATAAAACCATTCACAAACAAAACATCATTACAAAACATCATTACAATTTGGCGCCCACCGCGGGGCTCTCTATTTAAAAGAATTAGTTTGGGAACATAAGTGCTCTCATATAATTAAATGAATTTTCATTAGAAAGAAAAAAATTATAGATTTTATTTTTAATTATATTTGAACAAGTAAAATCTCAAAATGTCTCAAGGAAAAAAAGGTACAAGAAGCAAAAAGAATGAAGAAGATGTGGAAATAGAAACACAACCTGTACAAGAGGAGATTTTAGTTCAAGTTCCACAAGATACTGCAGAAATGAATCCAGAAAGAGAGGAAAATGTCAATATGGCAACTTTGATGTCATTAATGATGCAGATAAACAAGACAATGGAAGAGAATATGAAAAAAAATGAGCAGAAATTGGAAGACAATTCAAAAGAAGTCAAAGAAGACATAAAAAAAATGGAACAAAAATTGGAAGAGAATTAGAAAAGAAAATAGAAGATAATAATAATAAAATTTTAAAACAAATAGAAAAACAAATAGATAAAAAACTTGAAGCTGCAGAGAAAAAAGTAGCAAATGAAATAAAGAATATACGGCATGACTACAAGAAAAGGATAGAAAATGAGAGGACAGAAGTAAATAGGATTATTCAAGATAATAAGATAGATATAGAACAGAAAATAGAGTTGCAGAAATGTAACTTAGAAGTAAAAATAAACGAAGACAGAAGAAAGACAGAAGAAAAATTAGACGATATGCAACAAAATATACAAATAAATAATAATCAAATAAGAAATGTGGAACAGAGAATAGATGATATTTCACAAATAAGAGACAAAGGGAGACCTTACTTATATTTAACAAATGAGACTGGGATTAAATTCTCTGGTAATATAAAAAATCTGCATCCTAGAGTATACATATATAGTTTAAAACATAAATTAAGATTAGTGAATAATATTAATGATATTAAAGATTATATTAGAATGACACTATGTGACAATGCGGCAACTTGGTTTGCCAGTATTAAAAATTATTTGGATAATTTTTAAACATTTGAAAATAAATTTTTAAATTATTATTGGGGTGAATTAGAGCAAGCTAAATTTAGGGAAGTTTTATATTTTGGAAAGTATAATCACAATTTAAGATCAAATATGATAGATTATGTATTAAAACTGATAACGGTTGCAAAATATTTAGAACCACCACTTAGAGAGGATGAAACAGTCTTAAATGTATCTAGACATTTTGATGCCGATGTTGTGCAAATAGTAACTGTACAAAATATTCAAACAATAGAGAGTTTTATTAATTTTATTCAAAGAATACAAAGACGTAATATGGCAAGTAATAATGATAACAATGATATTAGGATGAATAATAGTAATAGCAAAAACAATAATAACTTTCAATATAATAAGAATAATAATCAACAATATAGACAATCATACAATAATAATAGATATGGTAATAATTTACAAAATTTCAATAATACAAACAATAGAGAGTTTTATTAATTTTATTCAAAGAATACAAAGACGTAATATGGCAAGTAATAATGATAACAATGATATTAGGATGAATAATAGTAATAGCAAAAACAATAATAACTTTCAATATAATAAGAATAATAATCAACAATATAGACAATCATACAATAATAATAGATATGGTAATAATTTACAAAATTTCAATAATAATAACAATAATCAAAACAGACAGAATTTTAATAATAATACGAGTTATCATAGACAACATTTTAATAACAGTACTAATAATAATAGACAAGATTTTAACAATAGAAGAAATACAGAGCGACCTAACTACAACAGACAGGTAAATTGTGTACGAAGGAATAGAAGCTGCGAAGACAGGGAACGAAATAGTACAAGGCAAGAAAATATGAGTAGAAATCATAGTAATGAAAGACATAGGACATTAGATACAAGTGGTCAAAAATAAAATGATTAAGATCATGATAGATACTGGTTCAGAAAGTATTTTAGTCTCGGAAAATTTTATTTTACATTAAAACTATCAGATATAATAAAGATTCCAAAAATTAAAATTGTTGGTGCAAATAATAAGAAGTTGGGTAAAATTAATAAACTAGCCAATTTTAAAATTAATATTCTTAATAAAGAAATTACTATGCAAGGATTTGTTGTCAAGGATTTATGTGTTGATATATTAATGGGAAATGACGAATTGGAAACGAAAAAAGTAAAGATAGATTTTGAAGAAAAAATATTAACTTTGGAAGGGCAAATAATTAAATTTATGCAGAAAGATGAGATAGAAGAAGGAATAAGAGTCATTGGATATTATTAAAAGAAAGTAATGATGTTTATGAAGAAGAAATGTATTTTGATGATAGGGAGATGTCCCAAAAGAATGCAAAGAATAATTGTAGTGCATATCTAAGGAATGGAAATTTTAAGCAGATGGATGCCTACGAGGTGGAGTGCGTAAAATTGGAAGCAAGGAATAATGAGTACATAATGAAAAATAATTTTATTTGTAAAGAAGAAGATGTGATAAAAATTTTAAATTGCCCTGAAGAACATAAATCAATAGTCGTTTCCATATTGCAGCAACACAAGGGACTTGTCAATAAAGAAAATAGAAGTGCACAAAATTATATCCATAGTATAAAAGTTAAAGAAGAAAAAGATTTTAAAACCAAATCATACCCTATACCATATAAATACAGAGAAGAAGTAAACAGAACGATTAATAATATGTTAGAAGGTGGAATCATTGAGAAGCCAGATACACGTTTTATAAACTCTATAGTAGTAGTACGTAAAAGATCAGGTGAAATCAGGTTATGTTTGGATGCAAGGAATATTAACAAGATCACTGAAAAGCAATTTGAAGCACCAATGAGTATAGATGGAATACTAGGAAGAATTACAGGAATGTCATTTTTTACTAAAATCGATTTACAGCATAGTTTCTGGTTAATACCTCTAGAAAGAAAAAGTAGACAGTATACGGGATTTCAGATAGTTGGAGTAGTATATCAATTCAAAGTAGTACAATTTGGACTTCAATCATCTTGCAGTGCTCTATGTAGATGTCTTCATGATATTTTGGATCAATATGAACAATTTGTAGTTCACTACATTGATGATATATTAATCTTTTTTAAAACGGCTGAAGATCATGAGAAACACCTAAAAATTATAATCAACAGATTAGACAAAGTTGGACTAAAAATAAATCAAGAAAAATGTACATTTTTTCAAAAAGAAGTAATATATCTAGGTTATAAACTTAACACTAAGGGAATCGAAATGGATCTAGAACGGACACAGGTCATTCAGGAATATAAAACACCACACAATCTGAGAACTTGAAGAGGATTTATTGGAATAATTAATTATTATAAAAGGATGATACCAGATCTAAGTATAAAAGAAATTCCATTACTTAAACTGCTGAGGAAAGGTGTAAAATGGAGATGGGATCAGAGAAAAGAACTAGCATTCCAAAAAATTAAAAACATTTTTCTGTCAAATTTAAAAATATACCATCCTGACTACACAAAGCCATTCATATTAAGAACAGATGCATCGATAGAGAGATTATCAGGGGTATTATTACAAATACATGATGGGGTCGAATACCCGACACAATTTATTTCAAGAATTACAAAGCCACATGAAAAGGGTTACTCAGTTTCAGAATTAGAACTAGCAAGTATCATACACTGTGTCACAAAATTAAGATTTTATTGATTGGGTAATGAATTTACTATAGAAACAGATCAGCAAGCTTTAATATAGAGTACAGAAACAGTAGAGTACAACGGTGGAGTCTAATACTGAGTGAATACAGCTTTGAAATCAAATACATTTCTGGAAAATCCAACATAGTGGCAGATGCTTTGTCAAGGTTAGAAAATACATCACAAAAAGGGCAGCGAACAATAAAAATTGGATTAAATCAGTTAGTAGAAAGCACTGGATTATATTCTAAAGAAGAAATAATAAGAGATCAGATCAACTTGACTGAAAAACAAAAAGTCCTTAGGAAAGATGGGGTGTATTATAAAAGTGTTCAAGAAAGCTATGGATGCTATTTAGGGACAATTATTTTGCAAAGAATGATATAAGTATAGCAAAAGAAATTACTACCCAATGCCAAATATGTCAAATAAACAAAGAAAAGAATTTCAAAAAACCAGAACACATATAGATCTAATGTTGCATATGAAAAACTAAATACAGTTTCCATGGATTTCATCTCAAATTTAGTTCCCAGTCCAACAGGAAAAAAGCATATACTAGTGATAGTTGATTTATATACAAAATTTATTAAACTATATCACTGCTTAAGAACAAATGTTAAAACATTGAAATTATGTATTAATCAATTTTTCGAAGAAATAGGACCATTTAGAAATTGCATAATAGATAACGCTACATACTTTAACAACCAAAAATTTCGGGCATTTTGTGAGAAAAAGGGGATTAACATTCATTTTACAAGTATCAAACATCCTCAGGCAAATCCTGCAGAAAGATATATTAAAGAAATTATAAAATATTTAAAGATAGTATGCCAGGATCAACATGGGACATGGCCTCAACATATCGAACAAGTAGAATATTTATTAAATAATACACATAATTTAAATACAGAGGAAGTACCAATCATCAATAGGAAGATTATATGGGAAGATACTGCGAGAAAAGATAGAGCAAGCGATAAAAGGCAAAATCGGGGAGGATCAGGCAGGCTTCACGGCAGGAAGATCATGCATAGACCACATATACACACTGGAACAACTGTTGGAAAAGAAAAAAGCAAAAAATAGAGATATACACTTGGCATTTATGGATCTGAGAAAGGCGTATGACTCTGTACCAAGGTCAGAACTATGGGAGGCAATGTACAAATTAGAAATACAGACGGAACTCATAGAAGCTACAAAAGCTCTGTATAAAGAAAATAAAGTGTCCATTAAAATGGGAACAAGAATCATAGGAGACTTCACCACAACAAAAGGGCTCCTGCAGGGTTGTTCCACATCTCCAACCCTATTCAAAATATACTTAGAGAAAGCCTTAACTACATGGAAAAGAAAATGTGAAGGCATGGGAGTACCGGTACGGAACGAATACCTATATACGTTAAGTTTTGCAGACGATCAAGTAGTGATTGCACAAGACCAAGACGACCTCAGTTACATGATGAAGAAACTACAAGAAGAATATACCAAGGCTGGCCTAGATATTAACCTCGCGAAAACAGAGTACCTATCTACAAGTGAAGAAGACATAGAAGATCTACAGATTGATGACAACGTAACAATCAAAGGAAAGGATAAATTCAAATACCTGGGGTTTATAATCACGAAAAAGGCAACAACAGAGGAAGAAATTACACAAAGATTAGGACAAACAAGAACAGCAATCCGACAACTTAACTCAGTATGGTGGGATAGACACCTAAATATGAAGACAAAAACGCAGATTTATAAAACATTAGTGCGAAGTATTATGACATATGGGGCCGAAAATTGGATCATAAACAAGAAAAACAGCAGTAAGATAATAGCAACAGAGATGGAATGCCGCCTGCGAAGATGCTGCAGAGTAACAAGAATGGATAGGAGAAGTAATGACGAAATAAAGCAAAGAACATCAATAGAAACAGACATACTAACATATATAGAACAAAAAAGACTAAAGTGGTATGGACATGTAAGAAGAGCTAGCGACAGCAGATGGATAAAAAGAATAACCGAATGGAGCCCCATAGGAAGGAGGAAAAGAGGACGACCCCGAAAATCCTGGAGGAACAAAGTAGACGACGCCATTAGTAAGAGAGGACTAAACGATGGAGAATGGAAAAACAGAGAGAGATGGAAACGGTTGAGCCAGGGAAGGCAGTGAATACTGTAGAATCCCTAAATATATATATAGGAAGTACCAGAATATTTAATGTTTGGCCATGTAGGAAACAGAAAATGGATTAGTGAATATAATCAGCATATGCTAGAACAAGTAATGCAGAAAATGAATAGCCGAGTTATAAGGAAAGCTGAAAAATATATCAGAAGACAAAATCGGAAAATAAAAAAACCATTCACATTTCAAAAAGAAGTCAAAGTTTTAATTCGTTTACTTAGAAAGGGTAATGTTAGAGAAAACCGTTGTAAAAAATTACAACCAACGTTTGTAGGTCCATACAGAATTAAAAATCAGAATAGACTAAATAGTTATGTGTTAATAGATGCCGATGTCATTTATTTAGATATGCTAAAAAAATTTAAATTTTTATTCTTATAGTTGTAAGTATTAAAATATTCACTTTGTTTACATAAAATAATTAATTATTCTAATAAATTTACAGTTTTCTCCAGAAGAAGTCACAAAATTGTGATGAAATATTGAGACTGAACAAATAGAGTTTTATTTCCTGACCGATTGCTGATACTATAAATCAATATTTAAAACAGTACGGTCGAAAAATAATTTGAAATATATATATATATATATATATATATATATATATATATATATATATATATATATATATATATATATATATTTATATATGTGTGTGTGTGTGTGTGTGTATGTGTATGTATATATGTATACAATGTACACATTGTATACATATATACATATATTATTATATAAATATAGTGTATTCAATCTAAAAAATAAATACTTGCTTCACTCTTGTGTGTGTGTAAGTTGACAAGATTATATGGAAAATTAACAAGGTAATTTTTTTAGGAAGTGCCGCAGGCGATGTCGGTTTAACGTTAACACAGGCTTCAACATTAACCGTGGTTCTCCAATTTGGTCTTATGCAATGGTCGGAAGTAGAAAATTTAATGACGTCAGTTGAAAGAGTCATGGAATATACTAAAATAGAACCTGAAGTGACTACTGGAGTCGAAACACCAAATTGGCCAACAGCTGGAAAAATTGTCTATAAAGATGTTTCTTTAAAATACACAAAAACAAATGAAAAGGTTTTGAAAAACATAAATTTTACAGTTGAACCACAAGAAAAAATTGGAATTGTAGGTAGAACAGGTGCTGGAAAATCTTCGATAATTTCAACCTTGTTTAGGTTATATGATCACGAAGGTACTATAACCGTCGATGACGTTGATACGAAAACCCTATCACTAAATTACCTTAGACAGCATATTTCAATTATTCCTCAAGATCCCATTATGTTTTCTGGTACAATAAGAACTAATATAGATCCTTTAAAAGAATTTACAGATGAAGAAATCTGGAAGGTTCTTCATAAAGTTAATTTGGATTCTAAAGTTCCAAATTTGGATACGCAAGTTGAAGATACGAATTTCAGCTCTGGCGAAAGGCAATTGCTCTCAATAGGTAGGGCTATTGTTCGAAGAAATAAAATTGTAGTTTTAGATGAAGCTACAGCAAATATGGATCACGAAACCGAAAAGATGGTTCAAAAAGCTATTGATGATAATTTTGGATCTTGTACAGTATTTATAATAGCACATAGATTAGACTCAATTTTAAACTGCAACAAAGTAATGGTTTTAAATAAAGGGGAGATCATTGAATATGATAATCCTAATACATTAATAATTAACAAAAACAGTTCGTTTTCTAAAATGCTTAGATATGCCAAATTGGCGTTAGAATCGTAATCAAACTTTTTTTAATTTAATTTAATTTAATTTAAATTTTAATTTATTAAGAATTAACAGAATTTGTACAGAAATAAAATATATTGGTTCTTAATAAACTTTGATTAATTATATTATATTTTTTTATTTAATTTATAATTTATAATACGCCAGGCGATCAAATATCTGCGGGGAAATAATGGAAGGCTAAAAAGAAGGGTACAGAGAAAAAAGAGATATTAAATTCTTGGAATTACGACCTATATTTTAAAGTACTAAAACTGGAAAAAAAAGCTACTGTAGTATGTCGTAAAACAATGTCTAGAATATAGCGTACCGAATAAAAACCAGCTTAGTACAAACGTCCAGGAGAAAAACCAGTGATGCCATGTAAACAAACCGTCTGATGCAATATTAATTTTTAAGAAACATGCCAGTATTATTATAACCGCAAAGTTTGTGTGATTATTAATAAATAGTGACTTGGCGGGGTCCATTGAGAACACAATTATGCCTTTAAAAAAAAAAGGAAACTACCGGCCGGATGTCAGGGGTCTCTAAAGTGTTGAAGTTATCGACTGATAAATCTGGACAGCCTTGCAAGGTTGAAGTGCTTTGATATTATTAATGAGGCGCAAAGAAAAAAAATATTAATAAATTGTAATGCTCTGCCCTCTCATGATCAGCAAAATTATTATTTGGCTGTTTTAATTACCGTCTTACCTGTCCAGCATAGAAGGCCTCGTCGAAACAAGAATACTGCTAGTTTCCATGATGCATGTTATGAGTATCGAGTTCGAGTTCGCGATTGTATTATTCCGGTGTGAGCTAAAGCTTTTTGTTTCATTCATTGGATTACAAAAAATAAAATAAATTATATAAAGGAAAGCCTCAAACAAAGTGAAGCAGCTCCTAAGGACAGACGTGGAAAGCATAGTACAACACATAGGAAGCTGAACGACCTAAAAAAAAGTTTTAAGGGTCGTCAGGGCCACTGTAGTCTGAGAGATACAAAAAAGACTTATTTACCAGAAAAGCTCACAATCAAAAAAAAAATTTTAATCCCCTTAAGGAAAAGCATCTAAATGCTAGTCTCATAAAAACGTACAGAACAATTTTTAATAAGGAATTTAAATTAAGCTTAAAAGTTTGACTGATACTGATGAACATAGACAATTAACTGTTATAAACGTTTTGCATAAAAGAAAGGCCAAAGCGTTCTATTTAAAGAAAAGGCAAGCCAAAAAATCTATAAAAAAATGCAAAGGAAAGGAAGCCATTTGCATTGATTTTTCAAAAAATGTTTCATTTTCGAAAATTGCAGCTAACGATGTGTATTATAACCGCCAATTGTCTATGTATGCCGTTAATATACATGTCCTCTCTTCTGGTCAGTCTATTTTTTATACCTATCATAAAGGAATAGCTAAACAAGCATCTAACGGAGAAGAAACAGATCACATAAAAATACTACGTGGAGTTAGACAGGGATGTATCATATCGCCGTTGATATTTAATATGTACTCAGAGAAAAATTTTAACGAGGCTCTTTACGGAATGGACGAAGGCATCCTTCTAAATGGTGAAAGAGTAAACAATGTTAGATATGCCGACGACACCATGGTGATAGCAGATAGTTTAGAGGGACTTCAGAGGCTAATGGGCAGAATAAACGAGTACAGTCAACAGTACGGACTAAACATTAATACCCACAAAACGAAACAAATGATTATCAGCAAGGAGAATATAAATGGGGCTCATCTATACATTAATGGGACGCAGATAGAGCGAGTAAAACAGTATTGCTACCTGGGAACTATTATAAACGAACAGTGGAGCAATGTACAGGAAATAAAGTGCCGCATAGGAAAGGCCAGAACGGTCTTTAACAAAATGAGCGCGATCTTCAAAAGTCACAACATATCCCTAGATACAAAAATGAGACATTTGAGATGCTATGTTTTCTCTGTGTTGTTGTACGGGGCGGAGGCATGGACGCTTACAGACACCACTATTAAAAAACTTGAAGCATTTGAGATGTGGCTTTATAGAAGAATGCTGAGAATATCCATGGACAGCAAAGATCACGAACAAGGAAGTTCTAGAAAAAATGAAGAAGGAACCAGAGATTGTGTTTACGATCAAATGCACAAAATTGCAATATCTGGGACACGTTATGAGAAATCAGCACCGTTACTCCCTGCTTCAGTCTATATTGCAAGGTAAAGTCAAAGGTAAGCGAGGCCCCGGTAGAAGGAGAATATCATGGCTGCGGAATTTAAGAACATGGTTTAAGAAAACTTCAACGGAGCTGTTTCGAGCCGCAGCGAGCAAGGTCATGATTGCCAATATGATTTCCAACATCCGAAACGGATAGGAACCAGAAGAAGAAGAAACAAGGATCAAACGAAGTTGCATCTTTTCTTCTCCATTTTATGAATAATTACTTAAAAGACCATGTTGAAAAACTGCAAATCTTCTGTGACTCTGCCGGAGGACAAAATAAAACTAATACTTTTTTCGATTTATTCATTTTGTAGTAAACAACAAAATTCCTAATCTGAAAGAAATAATTATCACCTACTTTGTAAGAAGACGTTCCTATGTGGAGTGTGACAAAAATGTAGGATTATGGGATTTGAAGAGCCCCTTTGAGGTCCCGGAAGAGTTTGAAGAAGTGAGTGTGTCACAAATTATGGTAATGAATTGGAAATCATTTTTAGACATAATATATTTACAAAAATGCTCATTTAAAACTCAGAGTTTGAAGGAAATAGTGGCAGCGTCTGATCATAGCCACCTTATCTACTACCGGTCAACATGCAATGGAGCAGTACTATATGGATTAATACGAAAACGCTTTCACCAAAACTCATCTTTAAGATGTGGAGAATTTTTGCTGCCTATTCCGGTATATGATGATAAGTTATAAGAAACTTTTAAATAAAAATGAGATTTATTCATTTTTTTAATTTTTGCTACACGTCCTTTACAAATTTCAAAGACTAAATTTAATAACCTAATGAGCTTTATGCGGCTTTTCAGTCCAAAAGCAGTGACATTTTTCCAGAACCTGGCTCATCTCTAAAAGTAAGTTTAAATTATTTATATGTTGATAAACAAATAAACAATACAAAATACACTTATTTCCTTTTTTAGTTAAAAAATAAAAACTGCTGGTTTTTGTCTGTTTTATTGGGTGATATTGCTGCTTTTGTTCCTCAAAACCGTAAGTGATGCAGATTTTTTTGCAATAACGCCGACTTTAGTTTTTGTAAACCAAAAAATTGTAGTTATTATACTTCCACATAAGGAAAAATATTCTATTTACATTACGAAAAATCTATACAAATTTTGTTGTACCAATATTTTAAGCACAACAACACGCAACTTTTTGAAATATGTACTACAATATATTCCATGCACTTGATTGAACAGCGTTTACCTCATGGGTAAATCCTGGCGCCGATGTTATTTAATATGCTTATTGAAAATGGCAAACTTGCCGAAACGGTTAAGCAATAATTAAATAGTTTTATTTACAACAGGACACCGACAAACCCAGGAAATAAAAAGTTTCTATATATTCACGGTCAGGAAATAAAAAATATATATAAATAAATATATTCTTCTTCTTCATGTGCCTTGTCCGTTCCGAACGTTGGCAATCAACATGGCTATTCTGACTTTGTTTGCGGCAGATCTGAATAGTTCAGCAGATGACAATCCGAACCATTGCCGCAAGTTTTGGAGCCACGAGTGTCTTCTCCTCCCTGGACCCCTTCTGCTGTCTATTTTCCCTTGGACGATCAGTTGTAGTACTCTATATTTATTATGTCTCATAACGTGACCCAAGTATTCCTACTTTCTTTTCTTTATACTTATTCCTACCTCTCTCTCTTTACCTATCCGGCGTAGTACCTCTTCGTTGGTCACGTGCTCAGTCCAGGATATACGTAATATACGTCGGTAAGCCCACATTTCGAAGGCCTCTACTTTTTTATCAATGTTGCGGTCATTGTCCACGCCTCCATTCCATATAACAAAACCGGGAATACATAACATTTCAGAAGTCGAATTTTGAGAGGTAGGGTGAGGCTTTTAGAGGTGAAAATTTGCTTCATGCTAGTGAACGATGCTCTTGCCTTTTCTACTCTTATACGTATTTCCTTCGCTTGATCCCAATTTGAGTTAACTGTTGTTCCCAAGTAGATGTAAATAAATATATATATATATATATATATATATATATATATATATATATATATATATATATATATCTATGTTAGATCACTAATCACTAATTTGACTTTTTATTTGTTATACATTAAATATTAAACAATAGTACAAAATAAAATTAACCTAAAATGACTACAATAACTGGACTGGTCGGAGTTGCAGCTAAGAGTGGTTCCGACATCTGAAAATGGTAATTGATAGGTTTGGTATGAAGCGCTGAATCGCTGTTCGCATAAATATTGGCCAACGGTTCGTACAAACTTCTACTGCGTGCTCAGCGGTTTCTATGAGAATGGGATGATGAAATCTGAAGTCGGCGAACTTAAGCTTGTTCAAAGTTAATATTTTCTCATATAACAGCTCCCCTTATAAGTGAAAAGTCAATGCCATTGCTTTGACTTTTACAGAGTAATTGGTGTTTCTGCTTCGCTTTCTTGTTGGACATTGGGTCTTCTTCTGAAGGAGGTTAAGCTTTGAAGTTTCTGTCTAATGGAATTTCTGCGTGGTAGTGAAGTTGGAGGCTGATCCTGGGACAAGGAGATTGCAATTTTTGGGAATATTTTGGTTCGGTATTTGCAGAAAAGGTATAAGGTAACTAGGATAATAATCAGGAATAAGGTTGATATAGTGAATAAGGGTAGATGTTCCTCAATGAATAATTGGCTCATAATATGGTCCAGTTCTTCTGAATATGGGTCCAATTTGTGTTGTGCAATATTTAAGTCATCTACGTTAATCTTACTGAGTTTTAGTGGTTTCAATTTTGATAGGTGACTCTTTGTCTCAAAATGTACACAGGATCTGTAGGGTACGTTAACTGGATGACTTCTATACGTGATATTTGTATATTTCTTAATTTGGTCTCTAGCATGAATTCTGGTACTGCCGATGAATGCAATATATTCGGGAATTAATCTTAAGATTGAATTTGTTTTGATTATTTGTGCAGTGACGTCTCTTCTTGCACATTTGATTGTTACTGGTAATGAATCGGAAATGGTTAGTAACCATTAATTTCGGCCAATTTCTTGTACATTGTAACTTTGTGCCAAGAGCATGGACATCTGGCAAGTTTTTGGTAGTTGCTGAGAGGTTTCAAAAGCTGAGCTTCACATATAGCATCGGTGTCTATGGGATATGGAAGAATGCCTGTACACATTCTTTGGTTCTGACTGATTTGTTTGCATTTTTCGGTGTCCATGGGTAAGACATATGAAATTGAATCATCATCTCGCGCTATGTATTTATGAACAGTTGAAAGTATATGATGAAAACCAGTTTGATTATCCAATATTGGTATTGAATATAATTGATACAAGGTGAATATTTCGGGATCAACTAACGGAATTACGAGAACGAAAACAATTTTTGAATCAAGCTGATAAGCTTGTAGTTTTAATATGTCAATATACTGAGCTATATTTGATATATAAGTGGGTAGAGGCAATACGTTATTTTGTAATGACTGAGATTTCTTTTAATACGTCAATTAAGTATATGGGCGAAATAATTTAGAATTTGTAGGCGAGAGAATGTCATAGAATTTGGTATATCATTTAAATAATTTTCTAAAAATACGTTAAATAATATTTATGTGAGTCCTTTCCATTAAGGACTCACATAAATCTAGTATTTGTAATTGTGCTTGGTAAAAGGAGATGCCATGTCCAGAAGTGAAGTCTCGATAGTTTTTTAGTCTTTGTTATAAGTTTCTTCGTCTATTTGCAATTTTTGAATTGTACTGTTGAAAGTTCTTATAACTGAAGTGGTAATAGATATTTGATTTTTTAAGAGATTTTCAATTTGAGTTTCACCGGATATTATCTTATTTATACATTTATTAAATTATTCGCCGCCAGAGGCGTCTAAATTTCCAGTAATAGATTTCCAGATTGTTTCAATACCATTTACTAAACCGCGTTTTAGGCGTTTATTATATTAAGGTACTGTGTCAGAGGTTATTTCTTTATATTTTTTTAAGTTAACGGAGTTTGAGATTTGTTTTAGCAGACTAACATGTGTCTGTACATCGGCTTGAAAGGCAAGTTTTCTCGGTGTATCCACGTTAATAAATGTTTCTAATAGGTTTTTAAAAATTCTGTCATTGTTGGTTATTGTAGTTTTGATAGGGAATAATTCTTTGTAAACAAGTAAAGTCCATTTGTCGTTAGATAATCGTATAGTTCCTTTTTCATGAAAAAATATTCCAATTGTGTTATTAGTGGGAGTGAGGAGAATTTGGGACTGGGCGATAGAAAGGAGTCCATAGAATCTGTAAAGGAAAATTATTCAAAATACGGTTTTAGTTTGTCAAAATTTACTTTAGAAGTTTGGTTAGTTTTGGGATTAAATATAATTGCGGAATTTGTAAAAACTTCTTGAATTTCGAAAGGTCCATTAAAAATATTATCCGATTTTGATTTAATTTTTGATTCTTTTACGTAAACTTTGTCATCAATTTTAAAATCAGGTCTTCGTTCTGAAATATTCTCGTTAAATCTTCCTTTCGCCTTTTTTTTTGTCTTTCTGTTTTTGCCCTGGCGACTTTGTAAAAATATTCCATGCGATTATTTAGGTCTCGAATATATTTACTCATTAGTGTTTTTTGATTGTATAGAGTTTCTGGTGGTCGGCCTGCTGTGTGCCTAAATATAAGTTCATATGGTGTTACACCGTGGGTCTTATTTTTTGTGTTGTTATAGCATATTATTGCATAAGGAAGTATAGTGAAGGGATGATCGTTTGCAGATCCATTAGATTGGGGATGCTTAACACTAGAAAATGTTAGTTTGATGTCGTATAGATCTTTGATTATAGCATTCTCGAATTCTCGACCGCAGTCAAAATGAATTCTTAGTGGTGTTCCATAGTGTTGAAAGAAGAGTAGGAGTCTCTTGACTACTGTTACTGCCTTTTTGTCTTCCAAAGGATAGGCTTGCGTAAATTTTGTCAATTCGTCACGAATAGTTAAAGCATAGTTCCTAGTAGGGTATTCGAATATGTCCATATTTATTCGAATTGTGTTTTTGGAGTTTCTGTTATGACTAGGGGTCCACTTAAGTTTTTCCTGCAAATCTTAACTTTTTGGCAAATTTCACATGCTTTTACAAATTTCTCTACATCTTTTGTTAAATTCTTCTAATTGTATTTCTGCTTTATTCTTCTGGCAGTTTCGTTTATTCCTCGATGTAAATTGTTTTTAACACAACGGTAATGATCTAAAATTTGAGGGATTTCGTCTTCGCTGGCTGTTTTAATTATATTTTGACAGATTTTTAATTATAATTCTTTGTTAGCAAAAATATAAGATAATATCTCTAGGATATATAGATTGTTTATTTGCTGATCATATGGAATCGGGTTTGAAATTTCTTTGTATTACTGAGACGTGGTCAGAAGATGGCGAGGTGATTCATTAGAGGTTTCCAAATTTTAAAATTGTAAATTCTTTTAATAGATACCTACCAATATAAATGTGGTGGCGTTGCAGTTTAGGCAAGGGATGATATAAAGGTTAGTTCGATTTTACTCGATTAGTACTGTGTTAAAAAAGACATTGAGGTGTGTGGGCTGAAGTGGCATTATAATTTAAATCAACACACAATTTTAGTACGCTACATATCTCCTACGCAATAGCCAGTGTTAGAGTGGGTGATCGTCAAACCCAGAAATTCCCGATACAACGTGGAGTACGCCAGGGGACACCATATCGCCGAAACTGTTCACTACGCTTTTGGAATATATATGTAAAAGGGCAAAACTGACCGATAAGGGCATAAACATAAACGCAGAAAAGCTTAGCCTCTAAGGTTTGCAGATGATATTGTACTAATAGCTGATAGGATATATGAGGCCAAAGAACTTTTAAATCAGCTCTACCTTTCCTCGCTAGAAGGGGGATTGAAAATAAATATATCTAAAACCCAAATGATGACAAATCTTGTAGTCAGCAAAGATATATGCATAGGAACAAGATCCATAGACCAGGTAATGGCCTATAAATACCTAGGTCATGAGATTCGCATAGAAAAAGATAACCACACCGTTGAGCTTCTCCGTCGTATAAGACTGACTTGAGCAGCCTTCGGCAAGCTGAACCATATTTTCAAATCGTCTGGTGTACCAATATGCCTTAAAAGAAAAACGTTTAATCCGTGTGTTTTGCCAGTGTTAACTTACGGTGCGGAAACGTTGACCATGACAAGGAGAACAGTTCAAAAGATCCGTGTGTGTCAAAGGGCGATGAATCATGGATCGTGCTATGTTGGGCGTTTCACTACGAGACAAGATCCCAAATCAACAGCTACGACAAAGAACAGGAGTGGCTGATGCAGTAGAGAGAGTAGCAACACTGAAATGGAACTGGGCAGGTCACGTGGCTCGAATGACAGATAATAGATGGACAAAGCAGATACTGCAATGGAGACAAAGAGATGATGCCTACCGAAGTAGAGGTCGGCCACCAACACGTTGGACTGACGATCTAAAACGTTGTCATAGGAATTGGATGCAAGAGAAACAAGATCGAAATAGATGGAAAATTATGAGGGAGATCTATGTCCAGCAGTGGATAAGCGAAGATTGAATGATGATAATGATGACAAAATATCTCCTAAAGGTAAATTTGATGTATTTTATGAAAAAGTTGATCTTATTTTAAATTCAAATTTTAAACCCAATCATTTCATATTTTTTAACAGGCGATTTTAATGTAAATTCCATGACACTTAATAATTCACATAAATCTTTTGATCTTTTAGCATCTTATTGATTGTCATTTAGGAACTTTATACCTACAAGGTCAACTTCCACATACGGAAAATACTTTGGATCAGGTATATACAAATTGTGATGATTGTATAGGTACTAATTACTATTTAAATGGGAATAAGCCACAATTAAAGGTTAAAATACGTTTATTGACGTTTCAATTTCCACTTCGGAAATCGTTCTCAAAATACAAACATTAGAAAATTGTATAGGTACTATAAATGTAAATACTGAATCACGATATATTTCTTTTATGGTTGAAATTTATTAATATAACTATGACATCAGTTTTCAGGGTAACACATAAAGGCGCTATAAATGCATTCAACAATCTCTTGAGTAAAGAAACATGATCTAAGATCTGAGCGTCCCAATCAGCAACTCTATATGTGGGCCCAGGATGGCGGAATCTACAGGACTCTCCAGCTCTGCATGAACCCCTCAGAAAGAAATAACACTCTACTGTCTTTGAAGGACACGATTTTTTCGGATTAATGCAACACATAGTAATTCGTACGCCAGTTTCTCGGAAGATCACTTCAAGCATGCTTCTGACAATATTCCAATCCAGATTTTCTAGTGCATGGCCTATCTTGAGTAAGGCCAAATTCTTGATGTCATAATTGCACACAATTTTCTTCAAGTTATTTAGAGCACTCCATATATCCTCGTAGCTTGCCCTGTCTGTATACGACTTCCTGGTCACCATATACAGCAAAGATCGAGGACAATCTTCTAATCTCAGTACTCTTCCAACTTTAGGCTGCTGATTTTTTAACTCGTCCAAACGACCAAACTTCTTATAAAAGACGGATGAGATTAGATGACTTTAGTCATCTCAAGATCTTGGGCAACACAGTAGGCTAGAGAGACGTTATGCGGAACACTAAAAAGATCCTACTGAACTCCTGTAGTCATGCCGAATCTAGCACACTCTTTTTCTCTGCGTAATTTGACATAAATTCATTAAAGCTTGGTCGCCGGTCATCTTTGATCTCAGGTTAAAGGGTTCGTGCTTCTTCTGTTTCATTTGAGACGGCATATGATGGAAGACGATTTATGTCAACTAGTTTTGGTTTACCTTTCGGCAACTTCTTAATTCGGTATATTGGTCTGCTTCTTTGAATAAAAAAGATCTTTGGAAAGCTATGAGGTTATTCAAAATTGTAAATAAACCAGTTATAGAGATCCCTCAGGAGCTTAAAGATCCTATCTCTATAAATAATTATTTTACATCTGTCTTTAGCCCTGTAAATTGTTGTCCTGAGACAACCGACTGGTATCAGTCAAATATTTTCAACACAGATATTATTTTCTCGTTTAAAATGGCCACTATTGATGAAATTAAATCACTTATATTAGAGTTAAAATCGGAAGCTGTTGGATGTGATAATATTTCTGCAAAGATGCTACAACTCTTTTTTCTATTACTGCTCCTTATATTACGCACATTATAAATTGTTGTTTGGAGGTAGGTTATTTTCCGGATACTTGGAAATACGCTTTGGTAAAATTACTGCCCAAATCAAATAAACCTGAATCACTTAATGATCTTTGCCCAATAAGCATTCTACCGGGACTGTCAAAAATTTTAGAAAAGGTTATCTATAAACAGATATACGATTGTATTTTTAGAAATAATGTAGTTACGTATGTATAATCAGGCTTTAGAAAAGAGTTTAGTACAGCGACCCTGCTTCTTAACTTAACAGATAATATACTTCGATCATTTGATGAAGGAAAACCAACCTCAGCCAACTTGCTTGATTTTTCTAAAGCCTTCGACACTATTGATCATGCTCTTCTGTGTGATAAATTGAAATATTTTCGATTTGATGATACCTCCTTACAGTTTTTCAAATTTTATTTGGTAAATCGTTATCAAAAGGTCATAATCGATAATAATTCATTAGAATTTGCATCTGTCAATTCAGGGGTGCCTCAAGGTTCGGTTCTTGGTCCTCTTCTTTTTTCAATATATATTTCCGACCTGTATAAATCTTTAAATAATCTGAAATTGCACTCTTTTGCAGATGACACACGACTGTATTTCTCTTTTGAACCTAACTCTGTAAATCAAGCGTCACAAAAAATAAATCAGGATTTGGAATATATTTGTACTTATTCCACTAGAGATAATCTTAAACTTAATGCTAAAAAATGTAATTCTTTCTTATATTGTTCAAAGAATTATAAAGCCACTGTTCAGGATAACTTAAAACTAATTATAAAAAATGAACCTCCAAAAAATGTTAATAGTTGCAGAAACTTAGGAGTCATATATGACCTTACGCTACGTTTTCAAGAGCATCTCACCCTTTTTGTAAAAAAGTGCTATTTAGTTATGCGTCAACTTTATAAAAGTAAAGCCATTTTAAACTTTAAATTGCGTAAGTTACTTTGTGAAATTATGGTAATGTCAATTCTTAATTATGTTCTCTTGATATATTATCCTTGCTTAGATCAAAATTAAGGTTGCAAAAAATTCAAAATAATTGTTGCAGATTTGTCTTTGGCATAATAAAATATGATCGTGTATCATGCAAAATAAAAGAACTTCAATGGTTAACCATAGATAATTTATACAAATATCACCTCGACTCATGGATATATTGAATTATTTCGTCGTCAAATCCTATTTATTTAAGGAACAAATTAGTATTTCGTGGAGACGCTCATAATCTGGATCTGAGATATCCTCATAGTCTTATGCTGCCAAGATATAGACTAGCTATTTTCCAGCGATTGTTTACTTACAATGCTGTTTTAGTGTTTAATAATTTAACAAAAAGTTTAAGAGGTAAATCTCTTGATTTCATGAAGCGACATTATAAGAAATTTTTACTTCAATCGCAGTAACGTTATTATTATTATATAGAGTATTGTTGTCGTTATTGTTACCATTAGAAATGTTTTTTGTTTTTATTTATCATTCATATCATTTATCACATAACATCACAAATTATTTTCTTTGTATTATTTTTCTATTTCAATATTATATTATTATTTATGTCAATTTATAAATCTTTTTTTTTATGTTCTACTTATTTCAAACTGACTTTGTAAACTTGAGGTTAAGTGGACTAGCTCTAGCTAGACTTCGCCACGTGAATCTCGTGTTTGTAAATTTTTACAGACTAAATAAAGGCAATTTAAGTTTCAGATTTAGCCATACGGCTTACACTCCCTCTAAGGGGAAAATTCACTCATCCCAGATACCTACCGTATCAAAAGGATTGAGCTCTGGTGGGACTCTTTCCGTGTTATCGAGCCCTAGGTGAGTTGGTATGCTGGAGTATCTCCCAAAAATTTTCGTACACATCTGGACGTTAAGAGTAGTACAGCTTTCTGCATGGTCTTGTTGGACATGCAGAAGATCTTCTGCATGGAGATGTTCATTCAGACCTAGCTTTTTATGTTTTCTAGAAGGTTCTTTGGAATGACTCCAGTAGTAGAGAGAATAATAGGTAAACTCCTTTTACCCTATGAAGGCCGATATGTAATTAAGATATGATCAGTGGGCCTCAAACAGTGGGACGTTAATATTTAATTCCGATCGCTTGAAAAGTAAAAATATTTAATTTCCTGTATTTTATGTTCAGTAATAATATTTAATTTTACAATATGTATAATATTGTAATATTATATACAGAATATGTATATACAGGGCGGTTAAAAGAAGTGGGACGGGATATTTCGAATAACCGAAATTATTTGTCGAGATCAAATGTTCATCAAGGTCTCTATAAGTCTCTATTTTGCGTAGAGTGAAAATTATACGAATGGTTTTCCATGCAGTTAAATTGGAAAATACTTGCCAAGTTGCTGGTATGTCCAAATTTGAATAAAATACATCCAAGACTTTACTTTCTGCAGACACTGTATTAAATATAACCTTGAAACAAATTGACACTAAATCACTTCCGAGTTTTCAGCAAAACAAAAGGTTTACAAGTTTTATTGTAAACATGTGTAGTCCAGTTTTTAATACCAAAGCTATTGAGAGTATGAAGTCCAGTAATTAGACCGAAGGTACTTTATCGTTTAACTTAAACACGCCACAAAGTCCGAATTGAATTTCCGAAACACTTTTTTGATTCTTCTTTTTAGCAAACGATTTGTCCTATTCACTGTCTGATATTTCACTAGCAGAGTCGTCACTATCTGAATTGTCTATCCGAATAATTAGAGGCCGGACCTCATCTATAACTCGTTCGGTTTGAAAAGACTGAACGATTATGTCTTCCGTATGTCTAATACAATTTTGCCATTGTTCTGCCTTTATTTGTTCTAGCGATTCTTTCCAGAAACCAAGAAAGCTAAAGTACATTCATTTACCAAATTCCCATCAGTAAATATGAGCACGTGTTGATATTCGCCGTCTCATTCGTCAAGAGGCTATTAAATATAATTTATTACTTTAAGCCAGCCAGATTCTCATGTTACAGATCCACACTTGCCAGCATTTTAAATTCAAATTGTATCGTGTTGATTTTTAAGTTAATGTATTGTGTTATATTTATGTTATTAGTTATTGTTAAGTTATTTAATGGTCGTGTTATTTTTTAGAGTTAAGTTTAATTGTGATATCATGATTAAATTTCAAGAAATTCTTACACTAACAGCTTCAAAAGTAAATATTTTTAAAAATCATATGATACATAGGTCGTACATCAGTACGACCCTGTTTGGCTTACACGTGGTTCTATTGACGATTGGGAATTTGTAAAATGACTAGGGTTTAGCGTCATCTTTTGTTTTGGATGCATGTTTATCATAAAAATTTTTGGCTATACCCCAAACTAACTCAATTGCATTATAGTGGCAAAGGTAGGGCGGAAGTCGAAGAAATTCATGTCCATATTTAAGAGCCATTTGGTCAGTAACAAAATTTTTTTTAATTTTGTGCTCTCCACACCTTTGAAGTAAATCGACTTTTAACAATATGTCACTGTGATAAATTTTCTTTTCTGTCAACCACAACTTTATTTCTTCTTTTGTCCAGTTGCTTGAAGGAAATCTATCTTCTACTTTTGAGTGGTAGGATGCATTATCCAACACTATTATGGATGTTCGCTCCAATGTTTTTAACAAATTTTCTTCAAACCATTCTTCAAAAATATTTGCATCCATGTTTCCATGGTAATCACCTGTATTCTTTGTGGACGAAAAAATTAAACTAGCGTCAGGAATAAAACCATCATCATTTCCAGCATGAAGTATAATGTAGCGTTTACCATTTCGTGGTGCCATCTTGCCAAGATGATTTTGACATATTTCCTTTAGCGAAAATCCAAGTTTCGTCTAAAAATACAACTTGCCTCGGACTATCAGACATTTTATTGTTCATGAATTTTCTTAAAAAATGCCACCGTTTTGAAACAACATTAGAGAGTTCACACAATACTTGTCTATTATTTGTCTTTTTATATCGAAAACCTAAATGTTTCAACACTCTCCATAAACTTGTTAAACTAATATCACACAGTTCCTTGTCTTTTATTTTTTGCAACACAGCATTAACTGTTACATGTTCTTTGGCTTTATACATATTATATATAATATTTTTAATTGCAAGTTTAATTGACTGGTGCAAATCTAAAGTTTTTGGATGTTGGCGATTTCTCTTGCTTACTTTATTTATTTCATCCTTACTCATGTTATTAAATCTTCGGAATGTCCTGTCTGAGATACCGCAAGCATTGCATGTGCGTTTCTGAACTGCCATAATAGATGTCAATGGACCCATATTATTTTTTTCCAAATTGAAATAACTTTCGACTTTTAGAACTAAACGCCGTTCTTCTGGAGATAACACTCTACGTTTCGACTGTATTTTATTTTCTTCCAAATGACTCATGTTGCTTTAAAGTACCGCTTCACTACACTACTATAAAAAATAGGTACTTATATAAAAAGTACGAGGGTTGTACAACAGATGAAATAATCGAACACAAATTATTTAACAGCCAATGCTAAACAAGCATAAACACTGTATTGATTGTGATTGCCAAACCGTTCGCATGTTTTAAATAAGGTTTTTGCTGATTATGTATTTTGTTAAATTATTAAAACACAAAAATACAACCCACGACCATCAATTAATTTTTAACGATAAACAGAAGAGAAATATGATGACTAGACTTCGGCAAATATGCATATTGCATATTGTGCATATTTTATGCAAATATTTTATATTTTGGCATATTTGTATAAAAGTTTGCATAAAGTGCATAAAAGTTCAGATTTTTATTTTGTATTTGAAAATTTTTAAACATACCAATTTATTTCAATTCTTGTATAAAATTTTGTAGTCATTTTAATCAAGAAATGATCTAAGTACGTAATCTCTACAGGTACAAAACATTTACAATTTCAAAGAAGATCAATTTAAGTAGCCCTCAACATTCTTAGAAAGTCTCGGTCACTGAGGCATTCAGTTATTGGATAATCGCTAAGGGTTCGCTCATTTGCATTTTATGATCTAATCCCCAAATCTATCTACAATTTATTGTATCTTAACAGCAGGTAAACGGCTAATAGTTTTGTTCCTAATTTAGGGATTTTCCAAAATCTCCCAGTTTATTGAATTAGGTACCTAAACATTTCTAATTTGATGCTCAGATTTGTAAATCATTTTTGTTTTGATATTCAAAGCGTAAACACTCGTTGTGCGTAACAAAAAGGAAGATTGTGATTTTATAATGCCTAAAACAACCAGTGCTTCAACTTGGATTAAACCTTATAAAGAGCTGTCTATGGATATGGGAAAAATCTACTGTTCAGTCTGTGGCAAAATTGTAAGTATCTAATACTTTCTATTAAATATCTAATATTTCATACATACAGGGTGTTTCCAAATGACACTTACAACGTTTGACTGTAGATACTTCTCGAAAAATTGAACAAAACGATATAGTTAATGAGGGGTCAAACTTATTTACTTTTCGAGATACACGGTGTTAAAATTAAAAAAAATTAAATTCTTTTAGTTAATAACAACAATAACTTTAAAACCAATAAACGTATTTACTTGAAATTTAGTACTCGTAGGTTGTTTTTAAATGAAAAATAGCTTCCTTTAGTGAGAAAAAATTGTCCATGGTACAATACAATGGTGTGTATTTAGAAAAATTTTTCACCTTTACTTTTTTTTATGAAGTCAGCTATTCTAAAACACAATTATTTTTATTGTAATTGAATTAACAAAAAAAAAACTTTTGTTGAATTTTAAAATAAGTTATATGATGTACTAATGGTTAGTAACAAAAACTAATTTGTGGATTAATACTGCATTTAAAACACTTAGCGAGTGTTTTTTTTTCCAAACCAGTTATTTGATTAACCAAAAACACCTTGTATATTTTTATATTTTAAAGGTTGGGTTAAAATAAAGGTTTTTATTTTTATTTATAGATAGCATGTGAGAAGAAATTTCAGATAGACCAACATGTGAGAACTGCTTCACACATTGCAAAAAAAGGAAAAATAGGAGGAAAACATCAAACTTCAATGGCTAAATGTTTCCAATCTACCTCAAAAACATTAGACGAGCAAGAAACTTTTAATGAAGACTTGTGTCGCGCATTAGTGTCTGCAAACATACCGCTTTCAAAATTAGCAAATGTAAATTTTAGTTCGTTTCTAAAAAAATATTGCAAACTTAATGTTCCAAGTGATCGGTCTCTAAGAAGAAATAATGTGAACGGGCTATATTCGTCGGTGTTAATTAATATTAAGGAAGGAATTGCAGATAATTATTTTTACATATCTGTAGACGAAACCACTGATTCCTCAGGAAAGTATATTGCTCATTTATTGATTGGTATTCTTAAAGAAGATACCTTACCAAAATCTCATCTTATTTCATGTCAGCAACTTGAGAAAACAAATGCTTTAACAATTTCGCGTTTTATACAAGAAACATTAGCAACTTTTTTTCTTCCGACAACTATTCCTTCTAATAAATTACTGCTTATTTTATCGGATGCTGCTCCTTATACGGTGAAAGCAGGACAAAATTTAAAAATATTTTTCCCAGATTTAATACATGTTACTTGTGTAGCGCATGGATTAAACAGAGTTGCAGAGGAAATACGAAAAAAGTTTCCTCTTGTAAATACCATGATATCCAGTGTCAAAAAAGTATTTCTTAAATCTCCTATAAGAATTCAACTTTATAAAGAAATGCTACCTAACATTCCTCTTCCACCACAACCTATTTTAACGCGATGGGGAACATGGTTAGAAGCAGCTAATTTTTATGCAGATCATTTTGTTAAAATAAAGAACATAATTGATACGTTAACAGATGAAAGTTCCCAATCTCTTTTGGATTCTAAACAAACTTTTCAGAGTAACTTGCTTCAACAAGAACTTTCATTTATAAAATCAAATTTTAGTTTTGTTCAAAAAACAATTACTCAGTTAGAATCACCAAAACTGTCATTGTTCGAAAGTACAGCATTAATAAAAGAATTTGCGTCATGTTGTCGGAACGTTAGAGGTAATATTGGAAAAGATATTTTAAAAAAATTTGAAGCTACTATGGAAAAAAATAAAGGTTACCATATTCTTTCTGAAGTAGTCAGTGTTCTAGCTGGAAATATTTCGGAAACAATTAATTTAGAACCAAATGTTTTGGTTAGTTTGAAAAATACTCCCGTTACATCAGTTGATGTTGAACGAAGTTTTTCCATATATAAATATATGTACTCAGACAGAAGCCACAAGTTTTTGTTAGAAAATTTTGAACACCACTTGGTCATTTATTGTTACCATAATTCTAAATAAGTTTATTCATACTTAAAAATGATGTAGTTACTTAAAATAAATGTAAATCTTAATGAATAGTAGGAAATATTTAGTTATGTACACTTTTTTTTTTAATAAAATTGTTACTATTTTACGATTTTTTTATTTATTTGTATGCATATTTTGTAAAATATTTGCATATTTTCGGGTAAACACGTGCATATTTATGCGCATATTTTCTACATTTTTATTTGCATATTTGCCGAAGTCTAATGATGACGTTTGAATTTGATCTACTTTGTCGATGACAGTGTCGTTAACAGAAAGATATTATAAACAGCATAATTCATTTTTCAATGATTGTGTGGATTTAAGAAATACATTACTAAAATTTTTTAAGTGTGTATAAAATCTTAACTGTCTTTTTTCCTGAGATTACAATTATTATGACACATGGTATTTACTCCTTATTTTCAAATAATATGTTCTTGTAAATGCATAACTTTAATTATTGGGTAAACCTACATTATACGATACGTCAGAAGAAATTTAAAAAAATTATCATTGCAATAAAATTATAAACCAATAAACGATAACTTGTTGAGCAGTGCTGATTGAAACAACAGAGCAGTAAAATGTTATTCATAAAGGTAGTGTAAAATATATCGCCGCTTATCTGGTCCGCTAGTAATAAAGTTACCAGCATTTAATGGCAAAGCGGTCTTCTTAGGTGAAAAATCCTATATTGTCTGGGTACTTTCCATTCTCCACTGTCTTCGTATTTGAATTTCCAGATCCCTGTACTTGGCGATTTTTTCGTTCTGTTTAACACGAAGATTATTGTTGTTGGGTACCGCCACATCAATTAACGTTGTTTGTCTCTTTAGTTTATTAACTAGTATAAAATCTGGTCTATTATGTGCCACTGTTTGAGGTGTTGGATGGTTTCCTGAGCTTGACATCCATATCGGCATTTGTCATTTTGGACCTGAGGGTCTTTGACGATATATTTCAGGTAATTTTTGGTTAATATAACCTGATCCTGAATGGCAAGTAGTAAACCTTCTGTTTCAGGGAACATCTTTCCTGATGTCAGCCAATAGTTCGACGCTATATTGTCGACATGGTCTTGACTGACCTCATTGGGATGTCGCCCGTGCAGAGGTTTACCCATCTAGGTGCGCATTTTTTTTATCGTTAGTAAGATGGTTTATGCGCATTTCTAGTTCCCTCGGTGTGATCGGTGTTGTATCATAAACTGCACAAATCGCGCGATGTAGAGTAGATGTCTCAGCCTGCACCTGAAAATAAGTTCTAAAATTAGTAATTTGTTTTTCTAGTTGCTCACTTATATCCATAAGTCCTCGTCCTCCTAAATACGGCGGTAATGTCGTTCTTTCTACTGCACTTCGAGGATGGTTTTTGTCCACTTAACAATACCAAATGAGTAGCTAAGCGCGAAACATACGTAGGTGTTTAGTGCATTAAACAAATTTTTACTGTTAAGGTGTGAACGAAGCAGCTGTTTTACCCTTCGTATAAACTCAGTAGTTATCTCAGTTTTCATTTGCTTATGGTCAATCTTCCTGGCTTGCTTTATTCCGAGGTATTTATTATTATTATTATTATTATTACGCAATTAATCTTTTTAATTTCATACAAACCTTCCCATTGTCTCTGCAGTTTAGGAGACAAGGCTCGACGACGTTATGCCGTTATAAAGCCAAACAAGATCACTTACAGCATAGCTTTCATTCTTGCATCGAAAATCATATTGATCTTTCATTCTGTCATTGGCTAACTCGATGTATTGTAGGGCCAGTAAATGAATTTTGTTCATTTTTAACTTTAGGCGGTCAACATAATCTTCGCTTGCAACATGTTCTTCGGAAGGTCTGCAGCCAAACTCTAGGTCGCAAGGCAAACGAACTTCACGACCAAACATCAGGCAGGTTGGAGTCTGGCCTGTAGTTTTATTCACGGCCGAGCGGTAGGGCATTAGGAATAAATGAATGTGCTGGTCCCAATATCTTTGATGTCCTGATACAACTTTGGCCAGGTGTTTACCCATTGTTCGGTTCATCCTCTCGACCATTCCATCTGATTGAGGATGCAGGGGTGTCGTTCTGATCTTATTGACACCAATCAACTTACAAACGTTTTGGAGAAGGGTTGACTTGAAGTTTCGCCCTTGGTCGGATTGGACCTCCAAGGGAACACCAAATCGGCTAAATAATTTTTTAACCAGTACTTCTGAAACGGTAGCAGCTTCTTGATTTCGTATCGCATAGTCCATTTCGTAAAATAATCCATGGCTACCAGGATATATTTATTTCTATCATTCATTTCTGGAAGTGGACCTACAATATCGATTGCTACTCTTTCCATAGGACTACCAACATTGTACTGTTTCATGGGTGTCCTCTTTTTACCAACTGGACCATTACTGGTTGCACACAGTTCACACTTCTGGCACCATCTTCTTACATCATATTTACAGTTCACCCAATAGAACCAACCGTTCTCGAACCTTTTGCAGAGTCTTCGGAATACCAAAGTATCCACCTGATGCACCATCATGCAACTGACGCAATACTTCTGACACTTTACTTTTAGGTACAACCAACTGACGCTTAAATTCTGTACCATCATCGTTCTCAAAGGTTCTATGCAGAAGATTATCTTTTAGCACTAGGCAATTCCATTGGCTCTAGTAACACTTGACTAATGGACTATATACACTAATGTCTTGCTAAGAAGGTCTCTCACTTCGACGCATCCAATCCAATACTCTTTTTACACATGGATCATGTGCTTGAGCGTCTTGTAGCTGTTGAGGCTGCCATTGATCATTAATGACGGTGGTTCATCTCACGGGGCAAAGTCGTTTTTCTAATTTAAGACAGTGATTACAATTTGCACTGCACGGCCGTCTCGAAAGGGCATCAACATTTAAATGAACTCTTCCAGCCCTGTGTTTGATCTCGTAATCATATTCTTGTAATTGTTCTAACCATCTTGCCATCTGGCCCTCTGGATTATGGAATTGTAAGAGCAATTTTAGAGTGGCGTGATCCGTGCGAAGAAGAAACTTTCTACCATACAAATATTTATGGAAATGCTCGCAAGCCTTCACTACGCCTAACAATTCTCTCCTGGTAACACAATAGAGTGTCCCACACAAATTGTGCCACACCTGCCTGTCTAAGGTAACTTAAAATCGGTGCACTGATCAGAGCCATTTGTAATTGTTCGAAAGCTTTTTGACACTCTTGGCTCCATGTATACCCTTTGCCTTTTTCTGTCAACTTTGTTATTGGCTTGGATATGTAGGCAAATCCTTTGACAAAACGTTGGTAATATGTACATAGACCAAGAAAACTTCTAATTTCGTGTTTATCTCTTGGTACTGGCCAATCCTTAATTGCTGTAAGTTTTTTAGGATCATCTGTTACACCATTACTTGCTACGATATGTCCCAAGTACTTTACTTCTCGTCGAAATCTGTGACATTTCTTCGGACTTAACTTTAAATTCGCTGCCTGCAATCGTTGGAAGATTATTGACATGTTCATCGAAGGGTCTTTCAACCACAATTACATCATCCAAATAAACCAGGCATGTTTTCCATGTTAGACCTCTTAAACCTGCCTCCATTAATCTATCATATGTAGCAGGGGCGTTACATAAACCAAGGGGCATAACCGTAAACTGCCAAAGCCCTGATTCTATCGAGAATGCGGTTTTTTCCCGATCAGCTGGCTCCATGTCTACTTGCCAATATTCACTTTTTAGATTGAGTGTGTAGAACCAAGGAGAACTGGAGAGAGTATCCAATGTATCGTCTATTCTGGGCAAAGGATACCTTTTTTAGTCGGTATTAAGACATTGAGCTGTCGGTAGTCAATACAAAAACGCATTGAACCATCTTTCTTCTTTACTAGCACTACTGGTGATGTACATGGACTATTTGATGGTGCAATTACCCCTTGTTTGTTCATATATTTGATGATGTCTTCGGCTTCATCTCTTTTCGTAAATGGAAGTCGTCTAGGTTGTTGTCTTATTGGCTGAGCGTCTCCGGTATTAATTTTATGTGTTACTATGCTTGTTTTGTAAAAAAAAAATTAAAAAAGTTGAAAAATATAAATATCTGGGTACAATAATTAACGAAAATAATGAGTACACAGAAGAGATTAAGGCAAGAATAGGACAGCTAAGAAATTCTTTCAACAAACTGAAAAAAGTACTCTGCAGCAGCGACATTTCAATTTCTTTAAAGATAAGACTTCTGAGATGCTACGTGTTCTCCGTATTATTTTATGGGTTAGAGGCTTGGACTTTAAAGAAAGATGTTTTGGACAGATTGAAAGCCTTCGAGTTATGGGCCTACAGAAGTATAATAAGAATAAGTTGGGTGGATAGAG
This sequence comes from Diabrotica undecimpunctata, assembly GCF_040954645.1. NCBI lineage: Eukaryota > Metazoa > Arthropoda > Insecta > Coleoptera > Chrysomelidae > Diabrotica > Diabrotica undecimpunctata. The sequence continues at coordinate 94,047,321 of NC_092806.1, read as the reverse complement.
TCACGAATGTCGAGATGTCGAGAAGAATGGGAAAAAATAAAGAGGTTTTAAATACAATTAAAGTCAGAAAATTGCAATATCTGGGACATGTCATGAGGGGCGAGCGTTATAACTTGTTGCAATTAATAATGCAAGGAAGAATACAGGATAGAAGGAGTCGCGGAAGAAGACGCATCTCCTGGTTAAATAATTTTAGAGCTTGGTTTAACTGCACTTCTGCTGACCTCTTTAGAGCAGCGGCGTCGAAAGTGCGAATTGCCATGATGGTTGCCAACCTTCTTAGTGGAGATGGCACGTGAAGAAGAAGAAGATGCTTGTTTTGCCCTTATCCTTCTTATCAATGGCAAAAACATCTTGAAATTCTATCAGCATAGACTTCACTTTTTTATTTTGTTCATCATCAAGATCTTGGCATGTTTTAATCACCATCTCAACAAGCTCTTTTGAATACTTAGATTTCAATGATTTCTCATTAGTATTTATAAAACAAATCGAAGCCACGGGAATACACTGTCCGATCAAAGTTCTTTTACCTAAATTAATAGCAGTTCCCTTTAAGTTCATAACTCTTACAGGAACGACATCTCGAACTCTCACCAAAACTTTTGCTGTTAGGAACTCGGTATTGTCCACATCTTCGACCATCCTTAAACTTCCCTCTCGGCAGTAACCATCAGGTCTGGTCATCAGAATTTTCTCACTATTACCGGTTTTGTTACGTCACAAGTAGTTAGTAAGCTGATAACATCTTTTTTGTCTTCATGAAACGGCAACTGTTCACCATTGATCTTGAGAACTCCATTTTTGACGTTCAATACAGCCCCAACTTTCCTTAGTAAATCCATCCCCAATATGAACTCATCGGAGATCTCTGCAATTAATACTGTATGTTTCACTGTGGTCTGGCCAATGGATACTGACATATTAGCCTCGCCATATGTATTAATTATCTCACTAGTTGCTGTTCTAAGCTATACTGTTGCAGGCGATAATTTAAAATGGCCTCGTACTACTTCTGGACTTGCAATAGTTTTTGTTGAACCTGTATCTACCAAAAACGATCTACATTTATTATTATTACGACCTTTGATGTATAAGCTATAAATTCCACCAGAGGACGTAATGTTCACAGTTACTATGGGGGCTGTGTTTCTCGAGATCGGCAGTTGCCCCTTGGTGTCGACTTGTTCTAATTTTCCGACTGTTGTATCATTTTCTTGCAATTACGGCGAATGTGACCTACGTCACCACAATTCCAACATCTGGGCTCGCGTCTCTTCGGCATCGTGTTAAGAACTACTTTTAATACCATTTCTTCTAGACGTTCATCGTTTGGTTCGTCGTCTTCTTCAATGGTTCTTACTCGATGGGTCCGTGGAGTTTGACTAACTATTTCATGTTCCAAGGCAATAGAGAGCGCTTCATCTAGAACTTTCGGTCTTCTTAGTCGTAAAACTTTCTGTAATTCGTTCTTTTAGCCCATTGACGAATATATCTACATAAATTTCTTCCAAAAAGTTGTCTGGTGCCTCTGGCTAAGCTAACCGCACTGTACGAGCAACATCTGCTGCAAACTCTTACAAATTTTCACTTGCTCGTTAAATTCCACTTCTTAGTACCGCCTTGTAGACTTGTTGTAGATGGGCATATCCGTAACGTTTGTCTAGTCGAGAGAAAAAGGTCTGGTAACATTTTTCTTTGCCCTTAGGAATGGATCTTAGGATATCCGCAGCATCACCTCGTAAAGCAGCAGTCAAGGAAACAGCCTTTTCTTGTTCTGTCCAATGATTGGCTGTCGCAGTAGCTTCAAATTGTCTAAGGTATACGGACCAAGAAGACTTTCCATTAAATGGTGGCAATTTGAATCTCATATGATGTATCGTTTCATCTCTAGGTGATTCTTCTTTCACTACAGGATCTAAAACTACTGCATTAACTGGTGGTAGCACTTTTGTATTAGTTATCATGGTCTCTAATTGTTTGATCTTCGCTTCTACGTCGTCTATCTTGTTGTTTACATTTTTCTGTATCTTATCGAATGTTCTTGAAACTTTTTAAATTTCTCATTGTTCTAAATACATACTTCTTTAATTATTTGAGAAGTTTAGTCGAATCTTCTAGATACATTTTCGAATTTCTCGTCATTTTGTCTAGCTGCTTCTTTAATAATTTGAGACGTTTCATCGAATCTTTCATCATTCTTTCTAGAAGTTTTTTCAATTTTTAATAAATCGGCTTCTTCTGCTGATTGAAAATGGAATGTCTCTGGGTCATCTCCACTCTTGTTGAGAACATTCTTTAGTCATTCTTAGAGGATCTTCTTGGACCCACTACAGTCTTCATCGCGTTCTTCTAGTTGCTCACGCAACTGCTTTTACTGAAGTTGTACTAGCAGCATCTTTGGTCAGACACACACGTACTTTTTAAATGTTCTTTTTTTACAAAGATCACTACCAAACTACGCGGATGTTCCCTATGAACAATACTTTTTAAAAGTTCAAAAGCCTTTTTTTTCAATTACTGCTGAATTTATTTTTAAATCTCACACCGGACACCACTGTACCGTTTTTAAATAAAACGAGCGGTTCTAATTTATATAAATATATTTATTTATAAGCTTACAGCACGAAAATATCTTAGTAATACGCGATATATATATAATAAAAAAGACGTATACGCGATAATAGCAGTTATGTCAAAAGGGTTCAATCCACAGGGTACAAAAGCAAACAGTTGCCCCTATTGGTGGACAGAGAGCATTAAACAGATAAAAATAAGATACATTGAGCAAAGAAGAAAAGAAAAGGTAGAAAGATTAAAAATCATAAATAAAGAGGTGGTGCGAGAAATAAGTAGCGAAAAAGTAAGAAGTTGAAAATCTTAAAGAAGATATTTGTGTGACGCCTACCGAATAGATGTCAAGAATTTTAAAGGGTAGGACGCTTTGCTAAGATTAGAGAGAGCCGAAAGAAAGAACTGCTTAAGGTTTTTTTTTCTACAGAGGAAAGAACTTAGCTTTATACCACTTAAGGTAGAGACACCTCTGACTGAATTCACAAGAGAGGAAGTGACGAAAGCTGGCAACATACTCAAAGCAGCAAAAGCGCCTGGACCTGATAGGATAGCACTCGAGATAATGAAATCATTATTGAGGAGATGTAGTACAAAAAGGGTACAACATATTAGGAACAACCGGCTAAAAAGGCAAGAATTTGCAGTAGATCTAAAAGCAGCAAATCTCTTCCTGAATCCAGGAAAGAAATAAGAAGAGTCGGGCTCTACAGATATAAATACCTTAGGAGGCAAGGTCTTTAAATTTCTTTAAACAAGACTGGAGAGAAAGATAATGGAGAAAGGTGGCATATCCGACCGCCAGTAGGGGTTCAAAAACGAAAAATCGGATGAAAAGGAAATATCCATATGTAGAAGCAGATGGATGATGGCTTTCTTCCTTAATATGAGAAATGATTTTCATAGGGCTAGCTGGAAAATTTTCATCAGACAAAGAAAAACACTACTAAGGGTAACACGTGCACACAGAACAACATCAACTGTGACCATTTGATTGCGCATATATTACCAATCCTCCTGATGGAGAAAAAAGGGCGGAAATCTACGGGAAGGGTGAGCATACGAACATAGTAGCTAGAAATAGCAGCGTAACAAATGATCATTGAACTTTCTAAAAAAAGGTATGCATTTAAAATATCGCAGAATGAATGAAGTGCGGTGATAGAGACACTAATTACTTTTTTACACAGTTTCTAACAGGGCACGGCTCCTTCAGGGCCAACCTGGAAAGGATACGGAAGGTTGTGGATGAAAACTACATAGACTTTGAAATAGCTGACATGGCCGAGCACTGTGTATTCAAGTGTAGAATGTTCGACAAGGAGAGCAACGAATTACACATTAAGGTAGGTAGATAAGTAGATAAGTGCAACAAGTCCATAGTGCAGATAGGAATGGGTGAAAGACTGAAAACAACTACTGAAGGCAGTACCTTAAATTGTCAGAAAGAATGAAAGAATATACAGAAAAAAGGGAGAAAAGGAGAGACGACTAGAAGAGAGAAGGGCTATTCTTGTGATACGCCGGTCTGAAGAGGAGTTAAGGTCTGGACTTAAGTTGGTAGGTAGAAAGCTATGAGTGTATCTATGAGCACGACTCTTCTGGGGGAACATCGTGCGGATGGGCTCTTCCAGCTTGAATCTAACACACGCTAGGATATGTTTAACGGAACACGGCCTGATACCGTCTGTAGAAGATTTAGCACATCCTTTCCATAAAAAAGTTACATTCAGCATATTAAGTTGACATTATAAAATTAAAATAATGTCTTCACATTCCGCTTATTTAATTTTATCTAGTTCCCTGTCTATCTTAAAAAACCAAGAATAACAACAAACCAAAATAAATAAAACCGGATAACAAATTACAAGCAGCTTATAATAATAGAAAAAATTTGAAAATATTAAGGAAAATCTATTTTCAGAAGAGTTCACGATTGGCTCAGTTGATTATAAAATATCTAGAATACTTTAAAATACAAATTTTTGCCAAATTAAAATTGAATTTAACCAAAAACATATGATGTTATAATAATTACACAGTAAAACTGTGACGGTCATTTTTTTTAGTTAAATGTGTGCCGGTATATAAAAATATGTCTGTAAACTAGTAAGAAATACAAACAATATGTGGGAAAAGGATTAAGCGATTCATAAAAATTATAAATTCAAAGGTCGATATTTAAATTTTTTATTAACAAAAAATGGTAATTTAAAGTAATGAGTGTACTTGCAGAGAAATAGCAAGCCTAATATACATAAAAATGAAACACCAAATTTTATATATTGTTAATATTACTATTCTTAAATATTGTGATGTATTTTAACTATCTAAGATGGGATAGTTTGAAAGACTTACGTGAAAAGAAAGTTTTAAGAAAATTAAAACTTTTGATGCACTTGATGAAAATTATCGTAGTATATAATTTTATAGATAAACAAATATCCTCTAACCAGTACTCGATAATCCTCACTTTAATAGACTGAACATGTGACAAAATTCAGCCAGGATCTCAGTTTTGTGGGCTACATCACAGACCTCTGTCCAGGTATATCGGCGAAGACCACAACGGCAGACACGGCAAAGAAAAAACACCTTCAGACTGCAAGAATGGCGGAAGTGGCACCCCATACTTAGGTCTTGTATAAAGTCAAGCAGCATCTTATGCAGAGTGGGCAGCTACATTTAATAATAGAAATCCAGTCCTAAATTTTAATCAACGTCAAAAACAGAAAAACCCAGAGAGATAAATTACGTGTAGCAATAATTGGGACGTCGATCAAGAATCAAGAAAGACAAGAAAATGGAAAATAGTACACAATTTATAGATATCATTTTTTACTGTTGGGGCGGAGAAAAGGAAAGAAAGGGCAGCGGCTGAAATGATAACTCTAGTTAAGAAAAAATGGGTAAAAATAATACAATCATCGAAACCTATAAATAAACGGTTAGTAAAACTCATCAGGAAAATAGTGATATTGGGCGCGTACAGCCCTAATGATAATAATCCGGTAATAGTCCGGACCAGTTCATAGACATACTACAACATAAGAAATAATAACAGCGGCGTGCTTAAATGGGAGAACAGACAAACGAAAAAATTAAAGCAGAATAGGGCGTCCTGAAAACGACGTGACAAATGGTAATGAAGAAATACTAATTGAGCTGTGTGAGCTGAGCGACCTGAAAAGTACAAATGGTTCTTCAGACATAAGGACATAACTAAAAACATCTATATACAAACAACGAGAAATATCACATTTATTATCAATTATATAATTGTCAATATAAGTAGTACTATCAAAATTAAAGTTACACGAGTCAAGAGCAAAGCCGAATGTGGCACTGACAATTAACAATTTCAAAAATAGGATTTCACTACACGTTAAGCACTCAAGATAAGGATGAACTCCAAAGAAAAAATGATCGGAAAGAAGAACAAATAAAGTTCAATAGACACTTACTTTAAGACTAATCTGTAAGGGACCTTTACCGGTAAGACTTAATCAGAAATTATGGTAATTCGGTTTTAGAAAATTATTCAAAGAGTAGAAAAAATATTATAAAGAACTACTTACAGTAAACCATCCAGATTTCATAGAGAGAGACATAACTTCAACAACAACAAAATCAAAATGAAGAACGGATTGATCTAACGTGAAGTAAACATAAAGTAAATAAAATACCATAAGCAATCTAAAAATACTCACAAGAAGGAATTCAAAGATGCCAATAATGCCGTATATGAAGGGCTTATCAAAAAAATTAAAAACATTGTACATCACAACAATATTCAAAACAACCAATACACTGAGATCTTAAACCATCAATACAAAAAAGTGATCGAAGAACTACATCTATAAAATATTCTATGAATACACCAATTTCTAAGTATTAAGATAAACGAGTATGAAACATACATCAAAAACAGAGACTTCGACAATCACAGACAATCACTTCGACAATATACAAACATGCTTGGAACAATGAGCACAGAGTACAATAGAAAGATGCATCAATAATCATGGAAAAAATAGACATCAAAACAAAGAAAAAAAATCAAAGAAGCTCTCACCCTACTTAATGAAGAAAAATATGTAGTTCACCTATTAGCAGGACGTAGTAGGCTCTGGTTGATAATAGTAAAAGGAGAAGTCAGCAGCAAGAATAAACATATAATATATAAACACACAATACACAAATGCCTAAAACACAACCAAACAATACCAAGACACACAAAATAATCAGAATTTAATATCATCCATAAGAGCAAAAACACGACCCAGATTTTTTCAAATAAAAGCATAGCTATTGTCTACAAGATCGAGGCGAAGTAAGTCAACGGTTAGTTACGAAAAACATAACTCCCTTAACAACTTGTTGGTTATACTTCTCAAACAATTGTTAAAAGATGATTGTTTTTTAAGATACGAATCTCTTTTTAAAAACAATTCCCTGATTTTCATTACAATCAATTATAGCTTAATTCTATATAAACATAATACTTAACTTAAACATGTCACAATAAAATAAAACAGTTTCAGAACCTTATAAAGAATATATTTTGTATATATATATATATATATATATATATATATATATATATATATATATATATATATATATATCTTGTACCTCTTTATCATTACGCATAATAATAGTGAAATGCTATCTGGTTTATATTATTGTATGGAGTGGAAGTGTGAATAGTTAAAATCAATATAAATAATCGCTTAGAACCCTTTGAAATATGACTTCAGTGTGGAATGATAAAAATACTAAATACATGTGGGGTCCGATCCCGGATGACCGTAATGGTAGAATATTAGTCGAAAGCATGGATTTTTTCGAATTAGTTTCTCTAAATGACGGAACACCTACTAGAATCGCCGCGAGTGGCAATCATTCTGCCGTTGATTTGACTATCACCTCAGCTTCATTAACAAATCGTATAAACTGGTCAGTATATCCCGACACATTGGGATCCGATCATTTTCCTATTAAAATAGAGCTTAAAATTAATCCTACTTCTTTCCTAATTAATCCATCAACAAAATGGAACGATTGCCGCGCGTACTGGAAGCTATTTCAGACAGATTTAGACAAACAATTATCCACATTTTTATCATCTAATAATCTTTCTAACGATGAGAAGACAGCCCTATTCTTTCAGACTATCTCTCTAGCTGCTTCCAAATCTATGCCCATAAAAAAACCTTTTACTCCCTCAATTCCAAGGCCTTATTGGTGGGATGAGGAATGTACATTCATAATAAAAAAACGATCAGAAGCATTGAAAGCGTATCGAACCCAAAGTAACCATAATAATTACATAAACTATAAAAATATAGCAGCCCAAACCAGACGATTATTTAAAACAAAGAAAAAAAGTAGTTGGATAAATTTTTTAAATAGTCTAAACAAAAGCACACCTCTTTCAAAAATATGGTCAACCGTCAGATCAATTTCCAATAACTATCAGTACAACAAAAAACCTCAACTTTCTGAAAATCTCATTAAACAGATATTAGACCAACTTGAACCTTCATCTGCCTCTGGTAATGTTGGTAGGATTAAAGAATTTTTTCGTTTTAATACTAGTGTAGATTCCATGTCAAAACCTTTTACTCCTTCAGAACTTGATTTCGCACTAAAAAAAAGCAGAAATACAGCCCCCGGTTTGGACGGTTTTACTTATAAGATATTGGAAAAATTGCCGTCAAATGCCAAAGATGTTCTCTTACAAATCTTTAATAGTTGGTGGTTGAAACAAGAATATTGCGATACTTTAAAAGATATTATCATATACCCTTTACTCAAATTTAACTTAAACCCAGAACTTCCATCATCTTATAGACCCATTTCTCTATTATCATGTGTGACAAAATCCTTTGAAAGGCTTATAAAATTTAGATTAGAACATTTTATTGAAAGTAGTTCAGTTTTTCCCTACTCACAGTATGGATTTCGTAGAGGTCGAGGTACCATTGATGCTCTCATACATTTAGTTACGAATATTCAACTCTGTTTTTCAAAAAACGAATTTATGCTATGTTTGTTTCTAGATTTAAAGGGTGCATATGACGTGGTTGATTTGGATATATTATATTCAAAAATTGTGGGGTGTGGTATTGATAAAAGATTATCTGTAAATATAATAAATTTGTATGTGAATAGAAAAATATACTTACGGGACCATAGAAATGTATTACACGGTCCAAGAATATTATATAACGGTCTCCCACAATTCTCAATTCTAAGTCCTTTATTATTTAATGTTTATACTGCAGATCTGCATGGTTTGATGGATGAAAAATTCAAAATAATTCAATATGCAGACGATATATGTTTATATACCAGCCATAAATCCTATGAAGATTGTATGTTGAATCTAAAACTTAGCTTTAGTAACTTAGACAAATGGGTTTTAGTATATCACAAGAAAAATCTTCGATTGTATGTTTCACTAGACGTAGACAAAAAGTCACAGGCAAATGCCAGATAGGTGATTATATTTTCCCCTTAGCAGAAGAGTATAAGTATCTAGGCATGATCCTAGATAAAAAAACTCTTGTGGTCCAGCCATATAAAGTACGTAAAACAAAAGTGCGAGCGTGGAATTAACCTTCTGCGTTTCGTTTCTAAAAAAAGATGGGGTGCAGATCAAAATATCTCTTTAATGTTTTGTAGATCCTACATACGATCCATTCTGGATTACGGTTGTGTTCTTTACGGTTCTACATGCAAAACAAATCTATTAACTCTTGACAGAATACAATTTAAATCAATAAAAATTTGTCTAGGAGCTATGATGTCTTCACCAAACCAAGCAGTTCTAGCAGAAGCCCAGGAACCACCTTTACACATACGTAGGCTAATGTTAGCCAACAAACGTCTAATAACATACAGATCGTTTAATACAACTATGGTTCACAAAATAGGCTTACTTTTGACAAAAAATTTAACAAATTCTTATTGGAGAATAAAAAATTCTCCTCCTCTTGCAGAATCTTTTATCGATACGAATTCATTTCAATCTTATATATTACAGCTCCCAAAATTTCCTTTTTACATACCAGACTTTGAAGTTCTGATAGACAAACCAACCATTATAATGCCCTCTTATTCAGACTTGCCAATTTTAACTAATATGATATTCAAATCCATACTAAGCAAATTAGGGGAAGATTTAACAATAATTGATACAGATGGTCCAAAAACTGTTGAAAGTACTGGTTTCGCTTTTTTTGTTTCAAACAGCAATTATGTTGAGAAATATCGAATTCCTGAATGTTGTTCTATTTTTACAGCCGAGGCTGCTGCTATACAGAAAGCACTAACTTGGTGTGTCACTAATTATTGTGAGAACACCGTAATAGTATCAGATTCTCATGCAGTATTACAAGCTATTCGTAACCATCCATTGGATAGTTTTCAAAACTCCATTATACTTGATATCAAAAAATTATTACATGATCTAAAATTCACAAAAAAAAACAGTTACTTTACTCTGGGTTAAAGGACATAATGGAGTAATTGGAAACGAATTAGTGGATGGTATGGCAAAAAATACATCTGAGATATCAGAAATTACAAATATTTACTACTTTAAAGGTCTTTTTTCTATTATCAGGAGTATTGGCAGGGAAAGATGGATGTCAAAATATAAAGAGGTTCAGAAGACTTCAAGAAACCATTACTTTTCTATTCATCCATGCTTACCAAAAAATATTCCCCATTTTAATTTTAACTATAATAAAGTACATTCTTCGTTAATAACCCGGTTAAAACTTAACCATGGCCTCTTTCCAGAGCATCTGCATAGGATTGGAATCTATGAAACCCCTTTCTGTCCTTGTGATGGTAAATCTGTCGGAGATTTGAACCACTTATTTTTCGATTGTCCTAATCATAGGGAACAGACTCGAAGCCTATATCTAGATTTAATTGATCTCAATATTAGCCTACCAGTTAACATCAGCAATCTGTTATCTTATTCTGACAAATCTATATATAATATTCTAATCAAGTTTATAAACGATTCTAAAATAAAAATTTAAACATCCTTATAACAATTTTCTGTGGCAAAAAGATTTTTTGTCTAATGCCATCTCTCTCTCTCTCTCTCACACACACACACACACACACACACAAATACTCAGGACTGTAAATGTAACTGATGGGAAAGTGTGGAAACAAGTAGTTACAGACAATTATTTACAACTATTACGATTGGAAAACTAGTTACCTAAGCTATATAATGAAAAATCAAAAACATTATATAGCACAGCTGATTATCATGGAAAAGATTCAAGGAAAGAAAAGTATAGGATGAAGAAAAATGTCTTGGTCGTACAATATCCCACCATGGACCGGATTAAACACTTTTACCTTATTAAGAGCAGCGGGAAATCACGACGAATTCGCCCGAATGATTTCCGTAGTCTGAGTTATGACTAATGACGTGAGAAGTTTGACTAATTTATGCTCCAATGCCATAATATATGGCTTTTATTTCATTAGACTTCCAATAGACACAATAGAAGCAGAGCAACTAGAGAACTTCATAGAAAGAAAAATGGGAGTAAAATCAGAAATAAATAGGGTACAAAAGGTAAATGAAACAATGTGTGTTATCGAATGTAAAAAATTCGAAGATAAAATAAAAATACTGAAAGCCAAGGGTAAACTATAAGGTATATATAGAATGTGAACTAATATTAAAAGAGATAGAAATACAAAGAAATCTTAGGAAGATAGCAGCAGATGAAAAGACTAATGGGAAAAGAACAAAAATTCGATATGGTTTCATAGTTATTGAAGGCATTAAGTGGAAATGGAATCAAAAAACAAGCCAGATAGAAAAAGTAACATACAATACAGAACCAACTTGTTAAAAAAACTAGCTGAAGAAAACACAATGACCGACCGAGACAACAAAACAGGCACAGAACAGGGACATGAGCAGATCTAAAGATAATAACACAAACGGAAGGAAAAACAAATTGAAGTACAACTTAAACACAGAAAAGAACAAAACAATTTTGAAAATGGCATCATGGAATGTAAGAGGTATAAATGGGAAGAAAATAGAACTGGGGGAAGAAATTAGAGATCATAAAATTGAAATAGTAGCTATAACAGAGACAAAGGAAAAAGAAAGAGAATCAATAATATTAGAAAACGGAATTATTTTATATTAATTAATTAATTATTTTATAGAACACTGAAAAACCTAAGAAGCAACAAAGAAACGAAATTGAAACAAATAATGAACAAGAAAGGAACAATAATAAATGACGATAAGACAATAATGGAAATATGGAGGGAACATTTCCAGTTGAGACTGAATGGAAATCAAGCGAATACAATGGAAAAGGAAAGCCACATCAAGAGAGTAGCCATGAGAAACACGGAAAATCCAGAAACTATAGAAAAAGAAGAACTGGAAGAAGCAATAAGAAAGATAAAGATTGGAAAAGCATCAGGAAGCGATGAAGTAGCACCAGAAATGATGAAATATATAGAAGTAAAAGCAAAAAAAAATTATTATACATATATAACCTAATATGGAAGAGAAAAGTAATACCCAGAGAATAAACAAATGCAGTAATTATACCTATATACAAGAAAGGAAACACAAGAGACATATAGAGGTATATGTGTAGCAGCAAAAGTATACGAAACCATAGCTGTATCTGTAGAGTAGGGAGGGCGAGTTAAGTTTCACAGCACTTAGGCCACAATTGACCCATTGTGCATCCTCCCAGGGAGCTATCACCCTTAGCTCATTGTCCATCCTGCCATTTCTAGGAAGGTGGACAAGTCACCAGGAGACATCTCTCTTATGTGGGCAGGTGTGGTCCAAGACTCGCCGAACGCGCACTCTCGTATTAACGATAACTCTGGGCATTCACATAGGACATGCTCTACAGTTTCGTCTTCTCTTTCACACTTCCTACATAGAGGTGTGTTTGCTAGCCCCAGTGTGTGGAGGTGTTTGCTTAGTTGACAATGACCAGTTAAAAAACCAACTGCCAAACGTAGATTTTTCCTGGTCATTCCCAAGTACTTCTTTGATGTTGACTCTTCAAGGTTACTTAGTGTTACCCTGGCAAGTTTACATCCTTTCCGTTCTTTCCATCTTTTTACGGTTTGCGTATGAGAGTGACATTTGACAATTTCCGCGATTGTTGTAGTTGACCAACCAAAAAGACGAATCCATAATAGAAAGGAAAATCAGAAAAGAAATAGAACATAAATTAGAGGACGTACAAAGTGGATTCAGGAAAGAACACAACATACAATACCGTATACTTACCATGCAACAAGTAATAGAAAAACCCTTAAAGACAAATAGAGAAGTATATCTGAGCTTTATAGACATGGAAAAAGCATTCGACTCAGTCAAAAGAAAAGATATATGGGAAAGCCTAAAGAAGAAGCAAGTAAGTGAAGAACTGATAGAAGCAATAAAGAGTATATACATGAAAACAACAAATAGAGTAAGAATGTTAAATATACAGTCAGAAGTATTTGAAACAACTCAAGGAGTTAGACAAGGGGGAAGTCTCAGCCCAGTGATATTCATAAATGTAATAGATGAGATAGTGAAAGAATGTAAGAAAACATTCAAGAAATACTGCATCGGTTGGAACAGAATGCAAATGATAAACACTGAGATGTGTATATTTGCAGACGACACAGTATTAATTGCGGAAACAGCAGAAAAACTGAAATAAAACTTAGAGAAATGGAACCTAGAAGCGAGCAAATATAACTTAAATGTAAACAAAGAGAAGACTCAGATAACGAAAATATCAAGGAAACAAGCGACGGAAGATCAAAAAGAAGTAATGATAGACCAACAAAAAATAATACAGACAAAATCATACAAATACTTAGGAACAGTAATCAACAACAAAGGAGACATCGAGGATGATCTTAACAACAGAATGGAAAACTATTCCAAGCACCAAATAGAGGATTTCTTAATAACAAAGAAATATGAACAAAGACCAAGTTGACAATATACAAAACAATATATAGACCAGATATAGATATTCATCAGAGCAGAATTCAGGCAGCAGAGTTGAAATACCTCAGAAGAACGATCGGAGTAAAAAGAACTGATAGAATCAGAAATGAAAAAATAAGAGAAAGACTCAAAATCAAACCGATACTCGACTCAATCAAGGAGAAAAAATTGGCATGGTTTGGACATCTAACCTGGATGGACAATAATAGACAAGTAAAAAGAGTATGGGACGCCAAACCAATAGGGAAGAACAGCAGAGGAAGACCCATTAAAGAATGGAACAGTGACATCTCGCAGATACTTCAGAGTAAGGGTAAGACTTGGCAGGAAGCAACACAGATGGCATCCAATAGGAAGGAATGGAGAAAGTTCGTTAACAACTAGGACACCGCAGAAGATTGTAAAATATTGTAATTTAATGAATTGTATTATAAACGGCCCAACACCGAAAGGTACAAATGGGTCTACTGATTAAGTACAGTAAGTAAAGTAGTTGTGTGTAGTAAAAGAGGTGTGTCTATAGCAGTGCATACAAAACTCAAAAACAATATCAAGAGTTGGGAAGAGATAGACGAGCAGATCATTATGATGGATCTTGAGAAACATGGGGAGACGATAGTTATAATAGGAGTATATGCTCCTAGTGACGATTCTGATACAAAAGTTAAGGATGAATTCTATGACAAATTGCTTGACGTGTTGACCCATGTAAACCGATCCAAAGAAATATGCCTATTAGGAGATTTCAATGCTCGGGTAGGAAAAAAATTACAAGACAATGTGGTAGGAAGATATGGTGAAGACAAAATAAACAACAACGGAGAGCGACTCATTGATCTTTGTGAAACATTACAGCTTAAAATAATGAATGGATTTTATCAGCACAAAGATATACATAAATTTACCTGGGAACAACCAAAGAAAAAGATAAAATCTATAATCGACTATCTCATCCAACCAGAAAACAAAAGGCTCCAAACAAATGACGTAAGGGTGTATCGTGGTGCCGAATGCGGATCTGACCACTATATGGTGGTCGCAAAAATAACCATACACTACAGGAAAGTAAACAAGAACAAAATTGAACAGGAGAAGATAGCAGCTTCCACAAAGATAAGATATAATATTGATAGCCTCAAACAAGAATCAGTACAATTCCTCTACAAACTTAGACTAGCCTCAAAACTAACTCACTTAACTCGAAGAGAAACAGCCGAAAAAGAATATCAAGATATAAAAAATTGCATTCATCAGGCGGCCAAAGAGGCATTGGGGTACGAAGAAGCTGACAAAAGAAAAAATCCTGAGTGGTGGAACGAAGAAGTAGGAAAATTAATTAAAGACAAAAAAAAAGCTTATCAAACATGGCTATCCACGAAAGACACAGAAGACCGCAGAATTTACAGCAGACTCAACAGGGAAGCAAAGAAGGAAGTCACTAAAAGAAAAAACGAAATGTGGGAAGAGAAATGCGAAGAGATGGACCGATGCTTAGGAGGAACCAAAGTGACACAAGCTTGGAAATTCATAAAAAGTATTAGAAAAGAAAGAAAAGATGAGGGAAATATAAACCTGATTCAAAATAAAAAGTGGGAAAAATATTACGAAACGCTATTAACAGAAAGTAGGCACGAATTTATGGAAAGACCTGACCATATCTCAATGACAGAAAACTCAGAGGTGCATAAGATAAACAAAGAAGAACTGAAAAAAGAATTGAAACAAATGAAAAATGGAAAAGCACCCGGGCCTGGAGACATTCCCATCGAGTTGGTGAAACATGGACCGGATGCTCTTTTGGAAAGCATAGTGAATATTTTTAATAAATGCTTAATTGAAGGCCAAACGATTCCAGACGATTGGAATTTGGCCCACATTAGCCCCATTTATAAAAAGGGAGACAGAAAAGAATGCGGAAATTATAGAGGCATTAGCGTAACTAGCTCGCTGGGAAGGTTATATGGTCGTATATTGAAAAGAAGAATAGAAGAGGAGTATAAAGAAATTGAAGAACAAAGCGGCTTCAGAGCAGGAAGATCGTGCGTGGACAACACATTTACCCTTCAACAAGTAATTGAAAAACGAACAGCTCGAAACCTCCCTACGCATCTGGTATTTATAGATCTGGAGAAGGCTTATGATACAGTTCCTTTAAAACTCTTATTTAGTGTCTTGACGAAAACGGACCTTAGTAAAACATATCTAAAAGCAATACTGAACATCTATAAATGTCCTCAAAGCACTGTAAAAACAGGAAATACTTTCTCAAGGGTATTTACAGTAACGAAAGGCTTGAGACAAGGATGTTGTCTTTCCCCCACCCTATTCAAAATATATATCCAAGAAGCACTGCACCAGTGGAGACAAAAATGTGCGGGAATGGGGTTGAAGCTTAACAACCATTATCTGACAACGCTGTTCTTTGCAGATGATCAAGTACTAATTGCAAGCTGTGAAGAAGATGCAGATTATATGCTTAGAAAGCTCAAAGATGAATACGAAAAATGGGGGATGAGTATGAATATGTCTAAAACAGAATATATGCGAATAGGCAATGAAGACGAAGACCCGGATTTGGAAATTAGACAAATGAAAAGGTGCTACGAATACAAATATTTGGGAAGTATTATCTGCAGTAAAGGAACAACGGAACGAGATATAGACTATAGAGTGCAACAAGGCAGGAAGAGTGTTCAAATTCTGAATTCGATACTTTGGTCCAACAAAGCTACTATGAGAACTAAAATGACTATCTACAAAGTAATTGTAGAGCCCATTCTTACATATGGAGCAGAATGTTGGCAAATGACAGTAAAAGGAAAGAAAAAAGTTGACACGGTTGAAATGGACTACCTAAGAAGAGCTTGCCGTATATCAAGAGTAGAACGTATACCTAATGCTGAAATTAGAAGAAAAACAGATAGAGTACATACAACTTCTGAAAGAATAGAAACTAGACAGTTAATACGGTATGGACACGTACAGAGGATGGACGACAACAGATGGCCAAAAAGAGCTATGGAATACAATCCAAGTAATAGAAGGAAACGAGGAAGACCAGCCAAGTCTTGGATACAAGGTGTTATGGAAACCATGAAAGAGAGAGCCATTGATGAAGACACCTGGAGAGATAGAAAAAGATGGCGATCGAAATGCGGGAAGCGGCAGAAGCTGTAGGATCCCCGCTTATATATATATATATATATATATATATATATATATATATATATATATATATATATATATATATATATATATATATATATATATATATATATATATATATATATATATATATATATATATATATATATATAAGTAAAGTAGTTAGACTTTTTGGTTTGAGTCGGAATCAGCTAGAACTACTGACTGAAATAGAAATACTGAAGTAACTGTTATATCGTTTTATCGATGTTGATTTAGACGTGACGTTGACTAATTTGTGCTCCAATTCCATAATATATGACTTATTATATATCTGTATATATATATATATATATATATATATATATATATATATATATATATATATATATATATATATATATATATATATATATATACTATATATAGTAAGCTCTTAAATATTAGGGAGATCTGCAAGAAATGCTATATATATGTATATATATATATATATATATATATATATATATATATATATATTGTTATGATTGTTTATTTTGACTTTAA
Organism: Diabrotica undecimpunctata; assembly: GCF_040954645.1. Taxonomy (NCBI): domain Eukaryota; kingdom Metazoa; phylum Arthropoda; class Insecta; order Coleoptera; family Chrysomelidae; genus Diabrotica; species Diabrotica undecimpunctata. The sequence continues at coordinate 94,030,022 of NC_092806.1, read as the reverse complement.
TCTTAGTTTATTGAGCCAATAAAAAAGAATTATAACTTATTTGTTATCAAAAGTAAAATAATCCTTATATTACCTGTGTTCGATGGATTCAAAAGATTTTCTAGTTGTCTTTTATCGGGATAGATAAGAAAGGATAAGAATACAAATATATTATATTACAAAGATTTACGTTTCTTTATTTTATATGAACGAATAAAACAATTATTAAATTCTGTCGTTATCTTATCAATCAGCATACAAGAAAATAAATCAAATTTTTATAATAATAAGATTATAAAGCTACATACATTTATATTACGTGAAAAACCACTTTTACTTAAAATTTTCTTTACTTGAAACAAAAAAAACAACAAAACTTTAAACTTTTGATTAGCCCAACAAAACCTCAGTTCTTAAATTTGAATGCTAATGACCATGATGTCAAAACGATCCTTCACAGATATAAAATTCAATTGTACAAACACTTACAGCTTATTTTCTTCTTGAGTTGTATGTTGGAAAATACCCAGAAAAGTCCAGTCTCCTCAACGATGTGATCTCTCCTTTTTGGCACCTCGGCTCTTTCTTAACGTCTCTGCAAACCTCCTGCAGACTACACAAAAAACACCTCATTTACTTCTCCAAACTCAGCTACTTATTTATGACACCAGGACCTCCTTTTGTCAACTTGATGCCGTAAGAATACTTTCACATATACTTCATAAAATGCCCACGGTAGATACAAGGACCTCTTTTAATCTACTTGTTATCTCCTTCTTCAAACTATTCACTTCTTTTCATTACGCCGGTATCCAAACTCACGAACCACACCCTATCTTGAGACAAAACGACTGTTTCCTTTCGATTCTAAAATATGACTAACCTCTCCTGTCTCCTGATCGACTCCCAAATTCCCATTTAAAAACGACCGTCCAATCAAAAAGCTCAAATTGTGTTTACCATGATTTTGGAAAAGCCTAATTTCGGTTTCAGAGAAAACTAAATAGCTTACTTTAAAATTGGTTTTTTCAATACATCATTTATATATATTTAGGGATTCTACAGTATTCACTGCCTTCCCTCGCTCAACCGTTTCCATCTCTCTCTGTTGTTCCATTCTCCATCGTTTAGTCCTCTCTTACTCATGGCGTCGTCTACTTCGTTCCTCCAGGATTTTCGGGGTCGTCCTCTTTTCCTCCTTCCTATGGGGCTCCATTCGGTTATTCTTTTTATCCATCTGCTGTCGCTAGCTCTTCTTACATGTCCATACCATTTTAGTCTTTTTTGTTCTATATATGTTAGTATGTCTGTTTCTATTGATGTTCTTTGCTTTATTTCGTCATTACTTCTCCTATCCATTCTTGTTACTCTGCAGCATCTTCGCAGGCATTCCATCTCTGTTGCTATTATCTTACTGCTGTTTTTCTTGTTTATGATCCAATTTTCGGCCCCATATGTCATAATACTTCGCACTAATGTTTGTCCTAATCTTTGTGTAATTTCTTCCTCTGTTGTTGCCTTTTTCGTGATTATGAACCCCAGGTATTTGAATTTATCCTTTCCTTTGATTGTTACGTTGTCATCAATCTGTAGATCTTCTATGTCTTCTTCACTTGTAGATAGGTACTCTGTTTTCGCGAGGTTAATATCTATGCCAGTCTTGGTATATTCTTCTTGTAGTTTCTTCATCATGTAGCTGAGGTCGTCTTGGTCTTGTGCAATCACTACTTGATCGTCTGCAAAACTTAACGTATATAGGTATTCGTTCCGTACCGGTACTCCCATGCCTTCGCATTTTCTTTTCCATGTAGTTAAGGCTTTCTCCTATGATTCTTGTTCCCATTTTAATGGACACTTTATTTTCTTTATACAGAGCTTTTGTAGCTTCTATGAGTTCCGTCTGTATTTCTAATTTGTACATTGCCTCCCATAGTTCTGACCTTGGTACAGAGTCATACGCCTTTCTCAGATGCACAAATGCCAAGTGTATATCTCTATTTTTTGCTTTTTTCTTTTCCAACAGTTGTTCCAGTGTGTATATGTGGTCTATGCATGATCTTCCTGCCGTGAAGCCTGCCTGATCCTCCCCGATTTTGCCTTTTATCGCTTGCTCTATCTTTTCTCGCAGTATCTTCCCATATAATCTTCCTATTGATGATATTACGCTTATTCCTCTGTAGTTTTTGCATCGTTTTCTATCTCCTTTCTTAAATATAGATGTCATATATGCCGCCGTCCATTCCTTTGGGAGCTGTTCTCCATTTATGGCTTTCTGAAATAGCCATTGTATCATCCGGTGTAATTTTTTTGATCCGTGTTTTATAAGCTCAGGTGAGATGCCTCCAGGTCCCGGTGCTTTCTTATTTTTGATTGCTTTTATGGCCGTTCTCATTTCCCTATCTGTTATTTCTATTTCTTGTTGTGGGAATCTGCTTCGTCTTCGCCTGTTTTCTTTTCCAATGAATTGTGGTCTTTGTTCTGTTAATAGTTCCTTGTAGTAGTCCTTCCATTCTTTGTCCTGTATATTTCCCAATTTAGTTTTTTCTTTTGAGTTTTGTTTCAATCCTCTCAGTTTATCATCAATCAATTATATCAATCATTTATACATATTTCAAAAGATTAGAATATGGTCATTTAATACTCGACTATACAAACAATGAAAAGATTAACTTACAGGTAAAATGTCTTCTAATTCTAAACAAAGGTTTTTTGATAATTTTGTTTGAAACGGAAAAAAGGTCGTTTGCCAAACAAATTTCTATTCTTATCTACACTAAATCTTATCTTAAATTAATATATACATTTTTGTTTATAATGATATCTTAAAATTTTATTCCGATGGATATTTTTATTTTTTTTTTCTTTGGTTGGGAAAGAAAAAGTATGACAAATCCCCGCCTTTGCATATGATAAAAATTACTGAATTATGCAGGGATTTTTCTCTATGCAAAAACAATACCAGTATTTTATTCATAATATTTGTAAACATCGTTGATATTATAAATTCCCCTAATCTTGTCTGATTCTATGTGCTTCAACTTATAACTATTTATCCCATTCTCATTGTTTACTATGTACGGACCCTCAAAAACAGGCATTAACTTTCCGCATACGTTGCTAGGTATGTTGGACACGCGCAATGCTCTCACCATAACCTTCTCACCTTTTTTGAAAGTAACTGGTCTTCTTTTCCTATTTTGGTCTTGCCTCTGGATATATTTTTCGTTTGCTCTCCGCAATCTCCTCTGCACATTTTCCATTATCTGTGTGTATTCCTTTTGTTCTCTATCTTCCCATGACCTTAGTGGCATTATACCCTTCATTATATATTCTGGGGTCTCTTTCGTTACAGTGCTCGGGATGGTATTTAGATACGTTTCTACTTCGGCGACTTTCCTATCCCATCGTCGATGTTGACCCTTTGTTGTAATCCGTAGAAACTTCGTCACTTCCTGTATAAACCGTTCCGAAGGATTACTCTGTGGATGTCTGATGCTAACAAAATTTGTCTCTATTCCCCGTTCTCGAAGTTGTCCCTTGAAACGATCATTTCTAAAATATGTTGCATTGTCTAGAAGAATCCTTCTTGGTGTTCCTACGGTGGCTATAAAATTGTCGAGTTTTCTCATTATTTCTTCCCCTTTCGTGGTACGGCAACTGTATAATTTTACATATTTGGAAAACACATCTACCATGACTAAAACATGTTTATTCCTCTTCGTCGTCATAATTAGATCGCTTAACATTTATCTATTGCTACAATATCTAATTTGTTCCGGGATATAATATTTTTTGTAACGTTTTCATTTTTGAAATTTCTACTTTTATATTTTTGACAGATCTGGCACTTTTGTGTAATTTCTTTTGCGATGCGGTAATCTTGTCGGCAAATATAATTTTCTCGAAAAACCAGCCAGACTTTTCTGCTACCGATATGTCCATTGCCTTCGTGTAAATTTTTTACAATCTTCTCTGCCAATGTTTGTGTCACCAAATATAGTTCCCTTCCGTCTATTCTCTTGAAATATATGTCGTTTTCTATTTCCGCTCTTCTTTTTTCTCTTTCCCCCAATTCTCCTTGGTCTCTTCTTATTTCATTTAATGAGAATACACCTTCTTCTTGTGTCAAGATATTTAGTCCCACATGTAACGTAATTGCTTCCTTTTTTCCTGTGTCTTCATCCCGTGTTAGCGCGTCGGCTATGATATTGTCTTTTCCTTTGATATACCGGAATTCAAAATCGTACTCCTGTAGTAATAGAATGCCTCTATTTATCCGATTATTCACCAATCGGTTCTTCATGATGTGAACCAAAGCGGCATGATCCGTCTCGATTGTGAATTTAGCTCCCAATAAGTAATATCTTAATTTGTTTACACAAAATAGTACACTGGCAAATTCCAATTCTGTCACACTATATTTTCTTTCGTGAGTTTTGGTCACCCGAGATATAAAACATATTGGCACTTCTTGGTCGTTTTGTATCTGTGACAAAACTCCTGCAAACTTTTGTATTGACGCATCAGTTCGGAGTATGAATGGTAGATTATAATTGGGGTGGTATATTTTTGTTCATTTTGCAAATTCTTGTTTTAATATTTGAAAAGCCTTCTCCTGTTCTTCTTTCCAATTCCATTTTATCCCTTTCTTCAGCAATTTTATTAGAGGAATTTCCTTTTGGCTTAAATCAAACATCAAACAAATTTCTATTCTTATCTACACTAAATCTTATCTTAAATTAATATATACATTTTTGTTTATAATGATATCTTAAAATTTTATTCCGATGGATATTTTTATTTTTTTTCTTTGGTTGGGAAAGAAAAAGTATGACAATATATATATATATATATATATATATATATATATATATATATATATATATAAAATTATATAAAATTAGTTTTTTTTTGCGTTTAGGTTCAATAAATTCTATTAAATGTGGAACTAGATTTATTTTCCATAGAAATCAACGTTTCGGCAGGAAACCCTTGCCTTTGTCAAGATCCTAAATGTACAAGATTAAGAACAAACAGTTATTGTAAAATATGTATATATATATATATATATATATATATATATATATAACTTACCAAAACGTAAAACGGGAGACTGACATTAATGAAGTGACAAATAAAAGTTGTCATCCCGATATTTCATGGTTTACTGTCATTAGTGTATAATTATTTTTATACGGGCGTATCATTGATATTTTCGAAAAAGGTAAAGTGGAGATATGTTATGACTTAAGAGCTTTTTATGGTGTTATATTTATTAATATTTAAATCAGATTGAAATATATTTTATTTAGGTTTTGAATATCTTTTTTGTCATTTATTGCGTTAAAATTTCTTTTTATTTCTATTGATTCGTGTATCTCCCTCTTCTTTTTGTTTTGTTCGGTTTTTAAAATTTTGATGTTTTCGAAGTCAAATTTATGCTTCTTCTCATTTCATGTTTTGTGAGCGCAGTGACATTGTTCTTTTCATATTTGTGAGAACGAATTCCCATTGAAGCAGTTGACGGGTTTGCCCGATATAGACACCCTCACAGTTAATACATGGTATCTCGTAAACAACATGTGATTTTTTGAGTTTTGGAGTTTGTGTTTTTAGTTTAGTGAAATATTTATTTAAAAGGTTGTTGCCTTTGTGGGCCACTGTTATGTTATGTTTGGCTAAAAGATTTGTCAATTGTTCGGATAAACCTTTTATATATGGAAGAGTTATATAAGTAATTTTGGAGGTTGCAATCCAATAGCCAAATAACTTTCTTTTTGTACAGCATAAATTGTTCTTTTGGAAATGCCTATTTCTTCAGATATCTGTTTGATTACCGTTGAAATTGAATAGTTTTCTTGGTTTATTTGATAATTCATCAACATCCGTTTTTCCTCAACGTGTAATGTATTTTCCTGCGAATGTTTCATAATATTCTTCATGGCAAAAATAACAAAAATATACAATACTACAGCATAAAAGAAAATTAACACAGCAAAAGAAGAAATGAAGAAATTGGAAAGAGAAAGAATAAGGAAAAATATACATACAAATACAAGGAATAAAAATTGATACAAATGATCAAAAAGTTTTGCGAGAGACTATGGAGAATTTTATTGAAAAGGGACTACAAGTATCAGTAGATATAAATGGAACAAGGAAAATAGTAGAAAATAATGCCATAGTAAAATTGAACAGCGTTAAAAATAAAATTGAAGTAATGAAAAATAAAAATAAATTAAAAATACAAAGGACGAACGACTCTATGTATATAAATAATGATATGTCAAACAAAGAAAGAATTATTTATGAAGAAATTAGGGATAGGGCTATGGCAGCGAGATATAATGGAAAGAAATGTGAAAATAGAATACCAAAAACTAATCATACACAGCAAAATATGGACATGGAATCACAGATAATAATAAATAATTGTGGCACATAAAAGTGGCACAATTAAAACAGGCTGAAATAACGAAAACGACTTGGGAACACAAGGGTACACGATATGGACAAAATGTAAAGATTATTAATGGAAATAAAACATTAAACAAATATATATTAGTAGGGACATCGAATGTAAGAGGAACATACAGTTAAACGTAGAGGAAGGTTAACTGAAACACCTAGTCGACGAATGCAAAAAATAGAAATTCGAAATAGTAGGTACCAATACAGAAAACGAAACAACTAGGACAAAACTCAATGGAAATAAGTGAATATTTATTTTTCAATTGCTGAGGAGAAAATAGACTCTTAGGCACAGGCTTTGTGGTAAATAAAAAGCTGAAGGATCTTATCATTGACTTTAAACAAATTTCATGGAGAATATGCTTTTTAAGAATAAGGAGAAAACATAGAAATAAAAGAACACTTCTGTAAGTAGACTTCAAATAGACACAGTATTTAAAAATATTCCCAAATACGATGTAAAAATATTACTAGGTGAAGCTAGCAAATATAGAAAAAGAAGAAATATTCGTACACACTATAGGATAATATAGCTGGTATGACCAGTTCTTAGAAACCAGCGAAAAATAAAGTATAAAGAAACTTAACCTCTTAGACTACTGTCAGAAGAAGAACAAAATAAATATGAAAAAATAGTCACTAAAAAATTAGATAATATTGCAGCAAATGAAAATATTGAACAAACACGGATGCAAATAAAAGTATGTATGACCAAAGCAGCGCAAGCCAGTAATAGAAATATAAAAAATGAATTACTATTTTAATGGGAATACGCCACAATTGAAGTTTAAAATAAGTTTATTAACGTTTCAAATTTAGAAGTGGAAATTTAAACGTCAATAAACTTATTTTAAATTTGTGGCTTATTCCCATTAAAATAGAAATTACTTTAAGATGCTACAAGAAAATAGCTTCAGAACAACAAAATATGAATACAAAGAATGGTTCGATGAGGAATGTAAAGAGAATTATATGAACGAAATAAATTAAGACTAAAAATGATGCAAGAAAAAACACCAGAAATAGAGAAAAATACAACTAACAAAGAAAACAAGACAAAAGAATCATATGATTAAAGAAAAGAAAATACAATACAGATAAATTGAAATACATAGAAGAAAGCTTTAAAAATAAAGAAATTAAAAACTTATGTCAAGGAGTAAAAAATAAGAAAATGGGCTACCAAAGAAAACCTGTACTCTACAAAAGCATAAATGGAAGGAATTTAGTAAGTGATGAGGAAATACTAAACATATGGAAAGAATACTTCGAAGAGCTTCTAAATGAACTGCCCGCAACAAAATATGAAAAAGAAGAAGAACTGAAGCAAAATACGGATCAATAACGAACAGAGAAAAGACCGCCAAATAAAAAAGAAATAAAAGCAATAATAGAAAAAATAAAGAGAAATAATATCTCAGGATAGCATGAAATAACAGCTGAAATGTTCAAATATGGAGAACCAGTATAAATTATTAGACATTTGGAAAAGTTGGTTAAAGAAATATGGGAACAAGAACGCAAACGAACACAAATAATGGACTGAAGCCAGACTGTGTCCAATTCACAAAAAAGACGACAAAAGTTTATGCCATAAAAACAGGGAAATAGCGCTACTAAATGTTGCATACAAAATACTTGCAGTATATACAAAAGATAAGATATCACAAAAAATAGATAATAATATAGGAGAATATCAATTTGTATTCAGAAGAGGGTGCAGCAAAGTAGATTAATTTTTCTTACTGCGTGAAATGCAAGCGGAAAGTTACGAATAAGAGAAATATACGGCGGTCTCATTCATCCACTAAAAAGATTCCAATACCTAGGAGTGACATTTACGAAGAGAACAAATATAAGGGAAGAAATTCAAACGAGAATTATGGCTGGTAATCGTTGTATCTTTGCTCTAAATAACTTATTAAAAAGTAAAAAAATATCTAGGAGGGCTAAGATACGAATATATAAGACAGTGATAAGACCTATAGTATTATATATCAGTGAAACATAGATGATAAATAAATCAGAACAAGTGATGCCCAAAGTGTGGGAGAGAAAAGTATTTAGGAAAATATCTAGAGTAAGCTATTAAATGGAATTTGAATAAAAAGACCAAATATAGAACTAGAGACTACGTTTGAAGCAACAAATAACATAGAAATCATAAAATCATAAAGACTGAGATGGCTGGAGCATATCCAAAGAATGCCAAACAAGGTACTACTCAAAAGAATACTTACGGTAAGAATAGTAAAAAAGAAGAGGAAAAGTAGACCAAAAACCAGGTGTAAGAAAGAGGTTGAAAGAGATATAGACGAACTTAAAATGACAAATTAAAAGGCTAAAGTAGAAGAAAAGAAAGCATAGAAGAGAATAGTAAACCAAGCCATGGGCCTTCTACACATCATCATCATCATCATCAATGGCGCTACAACTCTTCGTGATTCTTTGCCGCGTTTACTATTGCCTTCCATGTTTGTCGGTCCTGTGCCAGTAATTCCCATTGTCGCGCTCCCATTTTCTCCAGATCTTCTTTGACTGCATCTTTCCACCTTTTTCTAGGCCTACCTACAGACTTTCTCCCTCTGGCTTTTCCCCGAACACATTGTTTGTAAGGCGATTGTCGTTATTGCGTATCACATGCCCCGCCCATCTGAGTCTATTTGCCTTTATATATCTGACTAGATTTTCTTTTCCGAATAGATACTCTAGCTCGTTATTGTATCTGCCCCTTCATTCGTTTGTCACGCTGTCTCTGCAAGGGCCATATATCATTCGAAGAATTTTACGTTCCCACACCAGCAATTTATTTATTTCTAAAGGTAAAAGAAATAATAAATTAGACTTACTCACAATCAATTTAATTTAACTATCAGACGACCGGTTTCGCTTTCTACAATATGCAAAGCATCTTCAGGTCACGATACAAAGTTAAATTAATGCTGAAAATAATAAACCCATATTAGGGTGTTGTCTAATAAAGGTAAAACAAAGATAGGTGATATAAATTATATTAATTACAGTAATTATGCCAATATTACATGTCTGTGGTTTTTAAAAACGAATAAAATGTTTAAGCAGACAAGGTAAGACCCACAAATTGGTAAAATAGTCTATTAAACTGTAATGAAATAATAAATAAATAAAACATTACTTACATGCCGGTACTCTATTAATTGATGGTTGAAAGAACATGGTTCAAACTATCTTGTATTGTTGATTGGAGATCTTAAGTTAACTATTGTAATTGTTTAACAGTAAACGGGGAAGTTCTTGAGGAGACAGATTTTATCCAATAAAGTAGAGATAGGTAAATGTAATTGTTTGTTTGATGAAAGTAATGTTCTATACCATTAAGTTCTTTAAAGATATTTATATTTATTCTGGAGATATATTTATGAAATGTGTGTTATTTATTGAGATTTTAATTTTGTTTTGGAAGGTGACAGTTGTGAGTTGTGTCTGAGGAATTGGTCGTAGGCAGTATTTCAGGTTGAAGAACATGGTTGCCAACCTACACTAATCACTTGAATCATCACTAATCATCCACTTCAACAATAAGAAATAAAGGAGACAATAGTGTTCTGCTTTTTATATTCTATTCTATAATTTTTAGTATTCTAATATATTCTCAATATATATATTCTCAATATTTAGTAATTCGATACCTTTTTTTATGGATACAATCTATTAAAAAATATTTTATAATTTTTTACCAAAATTAACTAAGATGTTTAATTTTCTGTTTATAAAAAACCAATAAATTTAGTTTCATTATATAAGAATTTGATAGACAGACTTTATGTATGTACTTTATTTATGTCGAATATCCGTGGCATGAAAAACTATAAAAGTCTTGAAAGAAGTTATACTGTCTTTAATATACAGATAAGTGTTGATTAAAACATTTGAACATACCTTAAAAACACCAAGCAATTTGATTAAACCCAGCCTGTGAGAAATGTTCACCCCTATGAATTACGTTCGGGTGTAACAATTCATTGGAGCGAGGTGTGTTAACTCGAGTAAAAACAGGAGTCATCCCACCGCGCTCCAATGCTCCAGACCATCCCTTTCCCCCTATAGCACTCTGATGCGCGATAGGGGCACAACTATCAGTCAAATGCTTTTCATGTGGAGGTCCTGGGTAATAGAACCTCAACATGGTTTCCTAACCGAATGCAAAAACTCAGGATTGTCGCTATTATTCTGTTATCATAATCCTTAAAAACACCCATAACTGAAAATAGGTACCTACACTAACTACAAAGAAAGATAATTCTCGACGAAGATAATTTAACGGCTTTAGTTCCAAATACTTGGATATTAGGGTATAAAAGGTATATAAGGAAGCGAAGTAGGTAAGAAAAGGCGTTTACTAAATATAAGGTATATGTATAAGACATCAATAGATAGAAGACCTCTTATCGACTTCTTGTACATCTTCTATTGACTATTTATCTACCTTCGTGAATTCAACAGACCTGCTATGTATAAGCAACTTGCCAAAACACTATTAGATCTTCTATGTATATCCAGGGCTCCTGTATTAAGGCGATATTAAACCCTTCAATACTAACAGTAATTTCTGCAGAAGCTTTTACCAATATAAACGTCACATGTTTATAATTTTTCTTAAAATAATTATTTTATTTCAATTTCTTCTGATTTTATTCATCTATTAATTTTATCATTTATTTTATTATTTTTATTTTAAAAATAATATTTATAATAAAAATTATAAAATAATCAACTAAATATCCTATTTAACCTTTATTTTTATTCTCAATCTTCATTTAGTTCAGTTCCTGTACAGTCCATCTAATTTACTTACCGTTGCACGTCATTATCATTGACAGAGATCGAAGTTGACATAGTTGCCAAAGTATAAAAAAATTCTGAATCCATTTTAAATCAAATAGGTCACATACTTATTGCAAAAGTGGATTATACAACAAAACAAATTAATATTTAATTTACCTAAATAAATAGAAACAAAACAAGATCTAAAAAATAATCTTGTTGAAAACAATTTAAGCTGCTTGTATGCGTCGTATAAACATGTAAAATGGAATACATAGATATGTATTTTATTTTATGTAAAATGTAAAATAAAAAGTGTCAACATCGCAACTGTCAAATAAGTGTTACCAATTTATTCCAAAATATTACCTTCGTTCGATTACAGTTACAGTGTGTTCCGAACAAATGTTTTTCATAAAAACGCTTTATAATGCATTTATACAAATTAAATGAAACATTTTTTTTTGTGTATTTCTTTAAGTTAACATTAATATTTCTACGTGTATATAATAAAATATGTCTAGTGGCTGTAATGCCAGTGTACTCAGCAAAGTGATTCTAAAAAGAACACACCTACCGCCTAAATATTTCGTGTTGGTATCATGTGACCTCATGGGCTATGACGTAGATGACGTGCAACGGTAAGTAAATTAGATGAAGAATATTTGATTCCAGTCTGTTTTATGTCACAGACATGAAACATGTAAGTTTCTATGCCCCACTTCAATAAACAGTATAACTGTCAGTTGACAACTCTGCTCTGTTATTTCACGGAAAAACTGCCAGGTTGACAGTAAGTAATAATCGATAATCTTTCTAGCGGTAAATTTAAATATTGGTTGTCTTTACACTTACGAGAATAAACTAAAAATAAATTAATTCACAATTACAGCGTAGAAACAACAGTTCTGATATACAACGTAATATACTGCGATTTTTACTGGCTGGGTTAACGACTTTTCAAAGAGTCTTGAGAGATAGAGATAATTAATATGCTTTTATATATATATATATATATATATATATATATATATATATATATATATATATATACATATATATATATATATTTATATATATATATATATACATATATATATATATATATATATATATATATATATATATATATATATATATATATATATATATATATTGCGATGATTGGTGTTTAAATAAAATAATTTATAAGTTATATACTAGAGAATTTTATAAAAATATATTTATGTGAGGGCATTTTTAAGAAATTAGCATATAATAATTGTAAAAAGTTGTATTTTAGTAATTATAATGTGGTAGATATATTTAAGTGAGCCATGTGACTAGGCAACCAACTATACATTTGAGTGACAGACAGATATACATGCTTTTTAAAGTGACAGATAGAAATTCATAATTAGGAATATAAAGTGGGGTTATAATATTATGTTAGTTTAAAATGTTTAATTTATATATAGTTACTGATTTAAGTGTATATTCTGATCTGAAAAGCCTAAATGTCAACAAAATTATCAATAGAAAATTAACGAATTCTCCAGAATGCAGAATTTGACCTTTGTTTACTGTGGAACATTCTGGAAAAATGGTTATGTCTGTGGATCGAACATATACGGTTTCCAGAAAATTCAGACATGTGTTTAATGGAATAAATCGAACATGATTTCTTACCAGATGATTCTGGAACATCCAAAAAGATATAAATACCCGGTGATTTAGATTCAAGAAGTCAGTCAGAAAGTTATAGTAAGAGGTCCATTCAGTTAGTCAATCAGTTATGAGTTACAGTCACTATGAGGCCAGTTTAGTATGAAAGTTAATTAGAGTTAGCATGAAATAGAAGTCAGATCAATTATAGTCAGACAGAAGGTACAATTGTTCAATATAGTGAGTTAAATCAAGATTAAGAAACAGTATAAAGAAAATATTATTGAAGATTAAGAATTATGTTATGTATAAATGGTGATGGATAATGCAAGAAGTATTAATTGAAAATTAAATTTATATAATATATTTGGTAATTGGATATTGGTATACTGAAAAGAAGAATAAATATAAATGCTGTTTGCTGGTTTGCTTGGTGGTTTATAAATGCTGGTGAAGAAAAATATCTTAACACGTTAAGCACGGGTGTACTAAGTAAAAAAAGTTCCGCATGGACGGGAGTTTTTTTTTTATTTTTTGTTAAATATGTATAACTGACATATAGTTCAGTTCTAATTGTTACGTAAAACAATATGAGTCATATTAAAAAAACATGTAAACATCTTGTTTATTCAATTCTGTTGTAGATTTTACGAGAGCCTTCGATTAGCCGGCAGAAATTTACCTGAAATGATGAGTCATGGGCCACGACCAGTTGAAAAACTAGTTTTAGCTGTTGACCTGCTTCTAATTTATTCGATGGCGTTCCCGTTATGTTCGAGTCTGCTATAGGGAATTCCGGAACTAACGTAGGTTTATATAAAGGAAAAATCTTATATGGAGAGGACAGTTAATTCTGAAGACGCGCCCGCGATATTTATTGTTACGCTCGCCTTTTAATAAATTATGTATTTTTAGTGATAAATAAATTAATATAAGTTATTGTGCTTTTTAATAAATTACGATAAGAACCCTTTGATAAAGACAGTATAAATTGAATAAAGACAAAAGAGTTAAATAAATATCATTAGATTTGTGTCAAAAGTGGATATAAAATAAATTGTGAAAATGACGACGATTTATGAGCTGACAGTGACTAATTTAAGAAGACATCTCGAAGACAGAGAATTAGCTTCTACCGGAAAAAAGGCTGAGTTAGTCCAACAACTAAAGAACGCTTTGCTAGAAGAAGGACTAGATCCAGAGACTTATATATTTGAAGACAAACATGATGCTGTCCTCTCGTCGATTTCAAAAGTTTCTGGTGACATCGCATCATTAGAGAACAAAGTTTCTGACGATATTTCGAAAGTTTCTTCTGATGTAGCCAAAGTTTCCGGCGACATCGCTTCGTTGGAAGACAAAGTCTCTAACGAGATTTCTTCGCTGGAAAGCAAAGTCTCTGCTAACATCTCTTCGGAAATCTCTAAAGTCACTTCTAAATGTCTGCCCTGGACGATAGAATATCTTCGTTAAAAAACCAAGTTGCTGCCGATATGTTGGCCTTCGAAGAAAAGATATGGAAAGAGATGGAAAAGAAGCTGGAGGAAACAGGGACGGCAGAGAGAGGAAACAATCCAATTACAGTGGAGATAAAAGAAGACGAGACGAAATGTAAGTTGGAGACACGGCCGAAATTTGAAAGAAGTGGAGGTTCTATTCATGTTAAAGTCCCAACTTTCGACGGAAAATCATCATGGAACAACTACATGAAACAGTTCGAATCAGCCGCAAGAGCAAATGGATGGTCTGAAAAAGAAAAGGCGGTAAACCTGACTATCGCTCTTCGAGGAGATGCCTTAGATGTGCTTCAGACCATAGCCGTAGAGGAGACCGATGATTTCGAACAACTGAAGAAGAGGTTAAATATGCGATATGGCCACGAACATTTGGAGCATGTATATCAGTCACAGCTTAAAAATCGTAGACAGAAGAAAGATGAGGCTCTTCAAGAATATGAGGTAGATATTGCCAGATTAGTACGATATGCTTATCCAACAGCTCCCGAAGACATGATGGAAAAATTGGCCGTTCAAACGTTTATTGATGGTCTTCGTGATCATGAAATGCAGAGAACACTGCGATTAGCTCGTCACAAAACGCTGGTTGATGTCTTATCCGCCGCCCTCGAATACGAGTCAGCTACGCAGGCCTCTGGCGGGTACAGTAAAGTTAGAACTGTAAAAGAGGAAGAAGATGAAGATAAACTTGACCAGCTCGTTAATATGATAAAAAGCATGACATACAAGAAAACGAAGACCATCAGATGCTGGAATTGTGGCGAAATAGGACACGTACGAAGCTCCTGTAAGCACCCTAGGTACGACGCAAATCAAGAAACTCACCATCAAGAAAACTAGAACGGGTCAGCCTTAGGGGGGCAGCTTCGACCCAGAACTTTTCCAAGGACCCTCTCATACTAATAGCTTCTTTGAAATGTCATGAAGATAGTGTATATGTAGATGGAGAAATAAATGGTAAAAAACATACGTTGTTGGTGGATACCGGAGCGACCAGAACCATTATACGCCCAACAGTTATAAACAGCCGTAAGAAACTGTTACCAACGAGGTTACGACTTCGGACCGCTACAGGTGAAAATGCCAACATTCATGGAGAAATCCAGGTACAATTGGGAATTGGAGCAGAAAAGTTTGTCCATACTGTTATAGTTGATGACATCGAAGAGGATGTTATATTAGGAATGGACGTAATGAATATGCATGGATTCCAATTGGATTTTAAGAATAAGGTAATCAAAGTTGGCAACGAGGAGGTATTTCCCCATCCACATAATGGCAACACTGTGCAAGCAGCCATTAAAGAAGATACAGTCGTGCCTGCGAGAAGCGAAACGATCATAGTAGCGCGGCTACAGGGAATTGTGGACGAAGGGAGACCTGTTATGATGGAGCCTTGGAACCACGACGATGAGGTTGGCCGTGGAATCATAATTGGAAAGGAATTGGTGACTTCGGCTAAAGAAATTCCTGTGAGAATTATCAATGTCAACGACTACCCAGTGACCATAAAGGAAGAGACAAAAGTAGGAACTTGTGTACCTGTGACATCCATAATCCGTCAGGCGACAACATCTGACAATTCCAACGACAAATTCGACCAAATGGTTGCAGTTGCAGGACAGTCTCTGAATCAGATTGAGAAAAGAAAATTAAGGGAATTTCTTCGGCAGTATCGTGATATTTTCGTACCGAAAGGAGGAAAGACGGGAAGAACTACCGTTGTTAAGCATAAAATTGATACTGGTAATGCTAAGCCAATTCGTCAAACAGCTCGACGATTACCACAGGCGAAGAGAGAGGAAGCTGAAACGATTGTTCAGGAAATGAAGAAAGACGGGGTGATAGAACCTTCTACGAGCCCATGGGTCTCTCCGGTGGTCCTGGTTAAGAAGAAAGACGGAACAACGAGGTTCTGTGTGGATTACCGTTTGCTGAACAACGTTACCAAGAAAGATAGTTATCCTCTGTCTCGGATCGATGACACATTGGACACATTGGCTGGAAGTAAATTGTTTTCTACTTTAGATTTGAAGTCTGGATACTGGCAGGTAGAAATGGACCCAGTCGATAAAGAAAAGACAGCCTTCACCACAGGATCTGGATTGTGGCAATTCAACGTTATGCCATTTTTGGACTTTGTAATGCTCCTGCGACATTTGAGAGGCTTATGGAAAATGTGTTGAGAGGGTTATCTTGGAAAACATGCCTGGTTTATTTAGATGACATAATCGTCTTGGGGGAGACATTCGAAGATCATTTGAGGAATTTAGAAAACGTTTTTAATCGACTTAAAGCTGCCCAATTGATGCTAAACCCCAAGAAATGCCAGCTATTTCAAGGTAAAGTCAATTATCTGGGTCATATAGTCAGTAAAGAAGGAGTGGCCGTGGATAAGGGAAAAATCGATTCCATTAAGGAATGGCCAAAACCAACTGACAAACACTAAGTGAGAAGTTTTCTTGGACTATGTACATACTACCGAAGGTTTATTAAGAAGTTCGCAGATATCGCTAAGCCATTAACGCGACTTACGGAGGAAGCAAGAGATTACCGCTGGGATACAGACTGCCAAAATGCCTTTGAGACGTTGAAAAAGCATTTAATAACAGCACCAATTTTAGGGTATCCACTGCCAGAAGGAGAGTTCATCTTAGATACGGAGGCAAGTAATGTGGGAATTGGAGGAGTGCTGTCTCAGATTCAAGGAGGACAGGAACGAGTCCTCGGATATTTTAGTAAAGTTCTTTCAAAACCTGAGCGGAATTATTGCGTCACGAGAAGAGAACTTCTAGCAGTAGTTAAATCAGTAGAGCACTTCTATCAATACCTCTATGGCAGAAAGTTTCTAATCCGAACCGACCATGCCGCCCTTAAGTGGTTGATGCAGTTTAAGAATCCAGAGGGTCAGATAGCTAGGTGGATCGAACGACTCCAAGAATACGATTTTAAGATTGAGCACCGGGCCGGAGTTAGCCACAGAAACGCTGATTCTCTTTCCAGAAGGCCATGCCCAGCAGAGTGTTCCCACTGCAACAAAACGGAATCCAAGGAAGCAGCAGTGCTAAGAACGACGATAGTTATACAAAAAATCCGAAAATGGAAAGAGGAAAACCGTCGACCACCTTGGCAGGAAAT
The DNA here is from genome assembly GCF_040954645.1 of Diabrotica undecimpunctata. Classification (NCBI taxonomy): domain Eukaryota; kingdom Metazoa; phylum Arthropoda; class Insecta; order Coleoptera; family Chrysomelidae; genus Diabrotica; species Diabrotica undecimpunctata. The sequence goes on along the minus strand of NC_092806.1, from coordinate 94,012,470 downwards.
ATCAAACCTATGCTCAGTAGTTAAGATGTATTGGGCCCAGTGGGACTCATTTATCATCGAAGATGGCTTGCTCAAACGAGTCCTGGAAAATGATGACGGTTCAGAGAAGAAAAGACAGTTGGTGATCCCAAAGAGCAGAATAGCCGAAGTACTTCGTCAGTTACACGACAGTCCATCAGGAGGGCATTTTGGTGTAAAGAAAACCCTTCAGCGAATTCGGGAACGGTTTTATTGGATGAACAGTTCCGACGATGTAAAAGACTGGTGTAAGAAATGTACTATTTGTGCCACGAGTAACGGGCCTTACCGAAAAAGGAGAGCTCCTATGAGACAATATAATGTAGGAAGCCCGTTTGAAAGAATAGCTTTGGACATCGCTGGGCCATTTCCAGAAAGTGAAAATGGAGGCAAGTTCATGCTGGTAGTAATGGATTACTTTACTAAGTGGGTCGAGATTTACGCACTTCCAGACCAGAAGGCCGCCACCGTTGCAGATAAGTTGATCCAAGAATATATCAGCCGATTTGGAGTGCCTTTGGAGATACATAGTGACCAAGGCAGGAACTTCGAAAGCGATCTATTCCAAGGAATATGTGATAGACTAGGCATGAAGAAAACAAGAACTACAGCATATCATCCGCAATCTGATGGTATGGTAGAGCGGATGAATAAGACAGTCGGCAAGTATTTGACAAAGATGGTGTCCGATCATCAGCGAGACTGGGACCAATACCTTCCGTTCTTCACAATGGCCTACAGATCTGCTGTTAACGAATCAACAGGCCAGACACCAGCCAGAGTCCTATTCGGACGCGAAATGCGACTACCTTGTGATCTAGAATTTGGGTGTCGACCTGGAGAAGATGTAGCAGGTGAAGATTATGTGACCGAATTACGAAGAAGAATGGACGATGTACATGAGTTGGTCCGTTCCCACCTTCAGATCGCTAGCGACCGAATGAAGAAACGGTACGATACACAAGCCGAAAAGGGTTGCTTTAAGAAGAACGACAAGGTCTGGCTCTATAATCCCAAGAAGCGAAAAGGTTGTTCTCCCAAATTGCAGCAGTTTTGGGAAGGCCCATACCTAATTATGGAGAAGATCAACGATGTCATCTACCGAATAAGCAAGATTCCGAGGGGAAAGCCGATGATAGTACACCATAACCGGCTGGCGTCTTTAGAAGGTGACCACGACGTAGATGAAGAAGTGGAAGTAAACCAAGTCCAAGACGTGTCTGACCTCACGTTTGAGGAATTCATGGGTGCCTATGGAGGTACGGGTAAAGCAAGACATGGTGTTACCACTGAAGAAAAGCAAGATCTACTCGCGCTCCCCGATGACTACTCGCTGGCCCTTACCATCCCGGCCAGTATCAAAGACGCACCAGGGTTGGCATCCGTCTTTCGAAGGAAGTTTGGTCGAGTTGCAGAACTTCAATGCCAAGTGCCAGCTCCCGGTAAAACCTTGAAACTCCAAGATGCATCACGTTACCTTTTCTACCTGGTAACAAAAGACACTGCCCGTGACCAACCTACCTACCGAGATGTATGGGAAGCCTTACTTCAATTGAGAGAGCACGTACTAGAGTCCGACGTGCAAAAGTTAGCCATGCCAAAGTTGGAGTGCCGCCAATAAGATTGGAGGGTTATCCGAAATATGGTGGAGGAGATCTTTAAAGACACCGAAGTCCAGGTGTTAGTCTGTTGCAATCCGCATAGTTACTGGTGCGGAGAGAAAACCGTCCCTTGTCATTTTTATACAACTGGAAGTTGTAAAAGAGGGTCCAGTTGCCGATACCAGCATACCGTTCCAGTTCTAGTCCCGACAAGGTTCCAGGAGGAACCATCTTTTAAGAGGGGGGCAATGTTACGTAAAACAATATGAGTCATATTAAAAAAACATGTAAACATCTTGTTTATTCAATTCTGTTGTAGATTTTACGAGAGCCTTCGATTAGCCGGCAGAAATTTACCTGAAATGATGAGTCATGGGCCACGAAAAGTTGAAAAACTAGTTTTAGCTGTTGACCTGCTTCTAATTTATTCAATGGCGTTCCCGTTATGTTCGAGTCTGCTATAGGGAATTCCGGAACTAACGGAGGTTTATATAAAGGAAAAATCTTATATGGAGAGGACAGTTAATTCTGAAGACGCGCCCGCGATATTTATTGTTACGCTCGCCTTTTAATAAATTATGTATTTTTAGTGATAAATAAATTAATATAAGTTATTGTGCTTTTTAATAAATTACGATAAGAACCCTTTGATAAAGACAGTATAAATTGAATAAAGACAAAAGAGTTAAATAAATATCATTAGATTGGTGTCAAAAGTGGATATAATAATATATAATAATAAAATATCGCGAGCTATTTATTGTTACGCTCGCCTTTTAATAAATTATGTATTTTTTAGTGATAAATAAATTAATATAAGTTATTGTGCTTTTTAATAAATTACGATAAGAACCCTTTGATAAAGACAGTATAAATTGAATAAAGACAAAAGAGTTAAATAAATATCATTAGATAATATTGCAAAATTTTACGTATTTTTTTATCATTTTTCTCGTGACATCACATTAATGTCTCGCCGTCTTTCCGAATATATCGGCCTACAGAGACGGCGAGACATGAATGTGATGTCACACTTTGCGCATGTCAACAAGTTGGTTTGTGTTTCTGATTTCATTGACTATGCACATTTCATCATTCTAAGTCGAAACATCAAGAGAGCAGCATGGCTAACGGTGATTATGAACAAGAGCAACGTAGGCTGCAAACATTGTGGGATGAATTGTTATCTGATGAAGACGATAAAATAAGTGAATTTGAGGAAGTTTATTTATCCGATGAGTATGTACCTGATAGTAGTGACGCAACCTGTAGTGATGAAGAAATTCCTACAAAACGTGCAAAAAAATTTGAAACCACTCAGGCGATCAATGTTGAAAGAGAACTTGCTCCATCCACGTCAGTTGAATGTATCAGTGAACTTACAACTGAACACAACAACAGTATGGTGAGTAAGCTTAGTTCAGATCTTTCTTTTTTGTTGGCGACATTGCTATTATAAATCAATTGAAAAATTTTTGGATCACAGCAGTTATTTTGTTACAGATTGATCAAACTATTGAAGATGTGATAGCTCGAAATATATCCGAAGACGCCGATGAAGAAAATAACACTAGCCAGGATACTCAAATAGTATGGGGACCCGTTGATGGTACTTCACTAAGAACGTTTGATTTCTCTAGTGTTGATATTGGAATTAAAGCTGAATTCTACGATAGATATGAGCAGACTCCATACGACTTTTTCAAACTATTTATTACAAATGAGATTATTGACCATATGGTGTACCAAACCAATCTTTATGCCAAGCAAGTGTTGAGAGAGAAGCAGAAGCCAAAAGGCCACGTAAAGGAATGGGTTCCCACTGATAACACAGAAATGGAAATATTTCTTGGTGTAATTATTTGGATGGATTTAGTTCAGCTACCACGTCTAAAAGCTTATTGGAGCACTAATTTTTTATTAGCTTATTAGTAAACTAATTCTTTGAGAACCGCGATAAAAACCCTATATTATTAAAAATACTCATTGCTCATCATTAACAAACAATAAATCATAACAATATATATATATATATATATATATATATATATATATATATATATATATATATATATATATATAACATATATATGTATATTTACATATATATATATATATATATATATATATATATATATATATATATAATATTATTCACTGCCTTCCCTCGCTCAACCGTTTCCATCTCTCTCTCTCTGTTGTCCCTTTTTCCATCGTTTACGCCTCTCTTACTCATGGCGTCATCTACTTCGTTCCTCCAGGATTTTCGGGGTCGTCCTCTTTTCCTCCTTCCTATGGGGCTTCATTCGGTTATTCTCTTTCTCCATCTGCTGTCGCTAGTTCTTCTTACATGTTCATAGCACTTTAGTCTTTTTTGTTCTATATATGTTAGTATGTATTTTTATTTCTATTGATGTTCTTTGCTTTATTTCGTCATTACCTTTCCATTCCATTCTTGTTTTCTGCAGCATCTTCGCAGGCATTCCATCTCTGTTGCTACTATCTTACTGTTGTTTTTCTTGTTTATAATCCAATTTTCAGCCCCATATGTCATAATACTTCGCACTAATGTTTTATAAATCTGTGTTTTTGTCTTCATATTTAGGTGTCTATCCCACCATACTGAGTTAAGTTGTCGGATTGCTGTTCTTGTTTGTCCTAATCTTTGTGTAATTTCTTCCTCTGTTGTTGCATTTTTCGTGATTATAAACCCCAAGTATTTGAATTTATCCTTTTCTTTGATCGTTACGTTGTCATCAATCTGTAGATCTTCTATGTCTTCTTCACTTGTAAATAGGTACTCTGTTTTCGCGAGGTTAATATCTAGGCCAGCCTTGGTATATTCTTCTTGTAGTTTCTTCATCATGTAGCTGAGGTCGTCTTGGTCTTGGGCAATCACTACTTGATCGTCCGCAAAGCTTAACGTATATAGGTATTCGTTTCGTACCGGTACTCCCATGCCTTCATATTTTATTTTTCATGTAGTCAAGGCTTTCTCTAAGTATATTTGGATTCTTTTCCATTACATATTTTTATATATTACTAAAATATTTATTAAGTCCTGATATGTCACCGCATGGTGGCAAGAAAAAACCACCTGATCTCCAAGCGATCAACAATAATAATAAATCATAAATTGAATCAAAGCGACAACAGATACAAGAATAATGCTATAGGGCCATACTAGTTGTAGTAGAAGGGATCTAAACAAGATCCAAAATAGGCAAATATAATCACTTGCAAATAGCGAATCACCTCTTCAGTTTAAATTTAAAAGATATCTTGGAGGTTAAAGTCAAAGGTATACATAAAATTTGTGTTTCTTTTACAAACAGCGAAGTGGCTAACAATTTTATTAAAAACTGTCAGTCTTAAAGATAAAAATAAAAATATATATATATATATATATATATATATATATATATATATATATATATATTCCATATAATCAGATAACATTTAAGGGCATTATCAGAGATGTTAACCTGTCACTAACCGAAGATGAAATCAAAAATCAATAATTTTACCCTTCGATGTTATAGACATTAGGGACAACAGGAAAATTAATATTCAAGATGATAAGTCGTTTCAATATGCTCAAACAGGCACAATTCTTATAACTTTTAATGGTAAGATATTACCAAGAGAGATAAAAATTATTTACCTTAAATTCAACATTATTCCATATGTGTCGAGAGTCACACAATATTATAAATGTTTGATATATGGTCATACCAGGACTCTTTGATATATGGTCATAACAGGTCGAAGAGGGTAAATTAGAGTCACATATAGCATAGCACACATAGTCACATAGCAAAGATGAGTGTCAATACCATCCAGCTAACTTCCCAAGCATCCAACCAAAAAATAATACAAAAACAAAAGTATTAATATTAATCAAAGAAGAACTACTGTAAGCCAGTGCATAAATTCTAAAAGGAGTTACGTTTCTGCAGTTAAATCTACGGGTACAATAAAGAAAAGAAATAATTCATATGATAAAACTCTACATGAATCGCAATTAATAAATCAAAATGGTAGATTATCTCAACTAAATAGTACAGTTCAAATTAATGACACTCCATCTATATCTAATATTAATAATAACAATTTACAGCATAATTTTAAAAAATCAACGCCTGTTAGTACATCGCAAAATTACTGTAATACAATATAGAATTTATACAGAAAATTTACAAATATGAATAAAGAAGAACAAACTAAAATTAGAGAATTAATACTAACATATTCAGAACTAAACACATCAGTTCCTGATCTAGATGATCAGGATAAATATTATTTAAAAATAAAACCAATTATGAGTTATACCAACAATCCACTTAAAAACGTTAGTTTGATGCAATGGAACATGAATGGGTTTCAATCCAATATGTATAATCTGAATATTTTGATAATAGAACATTTTCCTGATATCATTACGTTAAACGAAAGCAAACTTAAGCCTCAACAAATATGTAGAATCTAAGTTTATGATGTAATTAGGAAAGATATAGAAAATGAAGCAGGAGGTATTGCCAGACTTATTAAACATAATATAATTTACAATAGGATTAATTTAGACTCCAAATGGCAAAACCCTAACTTTAGATATATAGCTATCAAAATAGATGAATATACAAATAAAAAAGTATATAATAATTGAAAGAATGTGCTCATTATGGGAAACTTAAATGCACATCACCCATGTTGAGGTAGTCAAGTAGGTAATAGAAATGATAACCTTTTATTAAAAATCTTTTTACGAGTTTAATTATATATACTTAGACTTCGGCAAATATGCAAATAAAAATGTAGAAAATATGCGCATAAATATGCACGTGTTTACCCGAAAATATGCAAATATTTTACAAAATATGCATACAAATAAATAAAAAAATCGTAAAATAGTAACAATTTTATTAAAAAAAAAAGTGTACATAACTAAATATTTCCTACTATTCATTAAGATTTACATTTATTTTAAGTAACTACATCATTTTTAAGTATGAATAAACTTATTTAGAATTATGGTAACAATAAATGACCAAGTGGTGTTCAAAATTTTCTAACAAAAACTTGTGGCTTCTGTCTGAGTACATATATTTATATATGGAAAAACTTCGTTCAACATCAACTGATGTAACGGGAGTATTTTTCAAACTAACCAAAACATTTGGTTCTAAATTAATTGTTTCCGAAATATTTCCAGCTAGAACACTGACTACTTCAGAAAGAATATGGTAACCTTTATTTTTTTCCATAGTAGCTTCAAATTTTTTTAAAATATCTTTTCCAATATTACCTCTAACGTTCCGACAACATGACGCAAATTCTTTTATTAATGCTGTACTTTCGAACAATGACAGTTTTGGTGATTCTAACTGAGTAATTGTTTTTTGAACAAAACTAAAATTTGATTTTATAAATGAAAGTTCTTGTTGAAGCAAGTTACTCTGAAAAGTTTGTTTAGAATCCAAAAGAGATTGGGAACTTTCATCTGTTAACGTATCAATTATGTTCTTTATTTTAACAAAATGATCTGCATAAAAATTAGCTGCTTCTAACTATGTTCCCCATCGCGTTAAAATAGGTTGTGGTGGAAGAGGAATGTTAGGTAGCATTTCTTTATAAAGTTGAATTCTTATAGGAGATTTAAGAAATACTTTTTTGACACTGGATATCATGGTATTTACAAGAGGAAACTTTTTTCGTATTTCCTCTGCAACTCTGTTTAATCCATGCGCTACACAAGTAACATGTATTAAATCTGGGAAAAATATTTTTAAATTTTGTCCTGCTTTCACCATATAATGAGCAGCATCCGATAAAATAAGCAGTAATTTATTAGAAGGAATAGTTGTCGGAAGAAAAAAAGTTGCTAATGTTTCTTGTATAAAACGCGAAATTGTTAAAGCATTTTTTTTCTCAAGTTGCTGGCATGAAATAAGATGAGATTTTGGTAAGGTATCTTCTTTAAGAACACCAATCAATAAATGACCAATATACTTTCCTGAGGAATCAGTGGTTTCGTCTACAGATATGTAAAAATAATTATCTGCAATTTCTTCCTTAATATTAATTAACACCGACGAGTATAGCCTGTTCACATTATTTCTTCTTAGAGACCGATCACTTGGAACATTAAGTTTGCAATATTCTTTTAGAAACGAACTAAAATTTACATTTGCTAATTTTGAAAGCGGTATGTTTGCAGACACTAATGCGCGACACAAGTCTTCATTAAAAGTTTCTTGCTCATCTAATTTTTTTGAAGTAGATTGGAAACATTTAGCCATTGAAGTTTGATGTTTTCCTCCTATTTTTCCTTTTTTTGCAATGTGTGAAGCAGTTCTCACATGTTGGTCTATCTGAAATTTCTTCTCACATGCTATCTATAAATAAAAATAAAAACCTTTATTTTAACCCAACCTTTAAAATATAAAAATATACAAGGTGTTTTTGGTTAATCAAATAACTGGTTTGGAAAAAAAAACACTCGCTAAGTGTTTTAAATGCAGTATTAATCCACAAATTAGTTTTTGTTACTAACCATTAGTACATCATATAACTTATTTTAAAATTCAACAAAAGTTTATTTTTTTGTTAATTCAATTACAATAAAAATAATTGTGTTTTAGAATAGCTGACTTCATAAAAAAAAGTAAAGGTGAAAAATTTTTCTAAATACACATCATTGTATTGTACCATGGACAATTTTTTCTCACTAAAGGAAGCTATTTTTCATTTAAAAACAACCTACGAGTACTAAATTTCAAGTAAATACGTTTATTGGTTTTAAAGTTATTGTTGTTATTAACTAAAAGAATTTAATTTTTTTTAATTTTAACACCGTGTATCTCGAAAAGTAAATAAGTTTGACCCCTCATTAACTATATCGTTTTGTTCAATTTTTCGAGAAGTATCTACAGTCAAACGTTGTAAGTGTCATTTGGAAACACCCTGTATGTATGAAATATTAGATATTTAATAGAAAATATTAGATACTTACAATTTTGCCAGTCTAAACAGTAGATTTTTCCCATATCCATAGACAGCTCTTTATAAGGTTTAATCCAAGTTGAAGCACTGGTTGTTTTAGGCATTATAAAATCACAATCTTCCTTTTTGTTAAGCACAACGAGTGTTTACGCTTTGAATATCAAAACAAAAATGATTTACAAATCTGAGCATCAAATTAGAAATGTTTAGGTACCTAATTCAATAAACTGGGAGATTTTGGAAAATCCCTAAATTAGGAACAAAACTATTAGCCGTTTACCTGCTGTTAAGATACAATAAATTGTAGATAGATTTGGGGATTAGATCATAAAATGCAAATGAGCGAACCCTTAGCGATTATCCAATAACTGAATGCTTCAGTGACCGAGACTTTCTAAGAATGTTGAGGGCTACTTAAATTGATCTTCTTTGAAATTGTAAATGTTTTGTACCTGTAGAGATTACGTACTTAGATCATTTCTTGATTAAAATGACTACAAAATTTTATACAAGAATTGAAATAAATTGGTATGTTTAAAAATTTTCAAATACAAAATAAAAATCTGAACTTTTATGCACTTTATGCAAACTTTTATACAAATATGCCAAAATATGAAATATTTGCATAAAATATGCACAATATGCAAAATATGCAATATGCATATTTGCCGAAGTCTATATATACATAAGTGATGGAAGATGCACTAGAATTCATACCCTACTAGAGGGACCCAGCCCTGTAGATCTATCATTTGTATCTGACTCTCTAGCAATACAATATATATGGAATGTCATAAAAGATTGTGGTAGTAGTGATCATTTTCCTACAATTATTTTAATGAAAATTAACTATAGTAAAGGAAAAAGCATTACAACCAATAAAAACTTAAATTTTAGAAAAAACATTAGAGAAATTGATTGGAACAAGTATAATAAATACATAGAAGAACATTTAAATATAGAAAATCAGTCCTATGACCACTTCACAAGTATAATTAATCAAGCAATATAAATTGCTATTCCAAATAAACAAGGCAGTGGCATAAGAAAACTGCAATATTAAAAAAGAGTACCTTGGTGGGACCAGGAATACACTGAAATAATAAATAAAAGAAAAGAGGCGTTAAAGGAGTTTAAAAATAATTTTAATCTTAATAATTATATCAATGTAAAACACATAATTGCTAAATCAAAGCGACTTCTAAAAACAATAAAGATGCAAAAGTTTATAGAATATTGTGGGAATATTAATAAAAATGTAGACATCAGCTAGACAACTATAGTTTATTTTTATGAACGAGAGAGTAATTAGCATAATTTTAACTGGTAGCTCCGACGACTCCATGGGCGTGCTCAAGATTAATTGAAAAATTACTTTGAATAATTGTAAAAAATAAATGAATTATTTCAGTGTTATAAAGTGTTATGTGTATGTAAACAAAAGTGACCTCTTTTATCACACACTATATTAGAACTGACTGGCCTACATTAAAAAGGGTTTTAAAAAATTCACATTTTTTTTAATTTTTAAAAATTACAAAAGAGAAAAAGAGTTTTTAAAACCGCCTAAGGTATGTTAAATAGATGAATAAAAATATTAATATAAAACTTACAGCTACTTGTTACAAATCCAAATCAGATTCAGAAGATGAACTTTCAGAACCAAGATTTATAATAACTGGCTCTATCATTTTATCAGTAATATTGTCCAGCTTCCACATTTTTTCCTCTTCTTTAATAGTGTGATTTACTGCCTTTTCCCAATTTTCAGGTTTTACATTATTTACGGCCTCCAAAAACAACTGTTTAACATCATGAATTTTAAAAGTGGTATTTTTTCTTGAAACTTCACTCTTTATCTGTGCCCATACCAGTTCAATCGGGTTTAATTCACAATGATATGGTGGGGATCTAAGTACTGTCATTCCACGATTTTTGGCAATTTCATCAATTTCGTATTTTTTAAATTTTTCTTTATGAAGGGCACACAACGAATAAAGTTCCTTTCTTATAGATCCGGGATGGTACGTAATATTTTTTGAACTCAGCCAATTCTGCAAGTCTTTTTTTAACCACTTGGTTGTGGGCAGTCCTTCTATAAGTCTGGAGTGATAACTTGCATTATCCATTACTATTACACAGTTCTTAGGAAGAAGATCTATCATTTGTTCGAACCATTCTTGAAAGACATCAGCGTTCATATCTTCATGGTAGTCACCGGTACGAGTTGATTCAAAAGTTAATAAACCACCTTCAACAAAACCGTCTGAACTGCCAATGTGTACTATTATCAGCCTGCGTCCCTTTCCTGATGGTGGGTTTAAACCAGTAGATAAGTTATTTACAAAAGCGTGCCTTTGACTTGTAACAGTTTCATCCTGCCAAAATTTATTTGGTGTATGACCCTCGTTGATCCATGTTTCATCAAGATAAAATATTTTTCTTTTTTGGTTTCTCATTTCCTTTATGGTTCTTAGAAAATGTCTTTTCCATATGACAATATCGCTTCTTTCTAATAAAATAGACTTTCTGGAATTCTTTTTCCAGCGGAAGCCTATTTCTTTTAAAACTTTCCATAACGTACTTCGACTCATTTCTGGGTAATCCTTATCATCTCGGACTGAGACAAGAACTTTATCCAATGTTGGAAATTCTTGTCTAAAGAAGAATTCATGCACTTTCCGTCGAAGTCCTTCTTTAAAATGATATTCTATTTGAAATTTTGGTTTCCCTGGAGCATTACGTGGCATTTGAAAACTACCACATTTCTCTTCTTTAATAACTCTGTAAATCGTAGATTTCCCAACACCAAGTGTACTGCTAACTAACTCAACGGTCTCATCAACACTTTCACATAAACGTTTGTCTGTAAATGATTTAAAACAATTAAATATTAATGTTTTTTCATTAACTGTTAGAGGACCAATTTTTCGGCGTTTACACGGCACTTCCAAATTTTCCATAACACTAGTATACACAATAAACTGCACCTTGCAACTGAAGTACCTACTTTTAGTGAACTGTTAAGAATTTTGAATACGCCACTTGGACCTTCCTATATACAAAATGGAAAAACCCACTATCACATTTTCTGTGGAATAAGTTTAGAAGGTAATTATCTAGTCAATTACTGTCGTAGATTCCTGGAATTAAAGAATTAAATGTTTGATTGTTGAAACCCTTACTTCGTGGACTGCACTCATTTCAGATAAAATAAAACGTTTTATTTTATCTAAAGAATTAAACTTTATTTTGCAAATAGGCAAAGAATTAAACTTTATTTTGCAAATAGATAAAATAAAACGTTTTATTGTATCTAAAGAATTAAACTTTATTTTGCAAATAGGTAGGTACTTATTAAACTTTTATTGGTTATATATAACCAATAAAATAAACATCTTACATTTCTTGCAAATTCATTAGTACCTGTTAACCTCCATCACTCCGACACTGGCAACCTTATTTAGGGATTAGTAAACCTCACAACTATTGTATTCTATTCTGCTCCAACCTTTATACCTGGTGGTCATACTCAATTTAAAATTGTTTTCCTATATACTTCTGTAAACTTGTTGACAAGTATCTGTTTTTCATTGAGTCACCCGTATCAACAGTTTAGGGATTTGCATACATAATTTATTGTTTTATTACTCTCTCATACATAAAAATACACTATAGTTGTCGGTGTCGTTTTAACTGACAAGAACCACGTGTTCAATTCGAGCAAAGAAACATATTGCTCTTTAAGTATTAACATTTACAACCATTGTCATCGACCTATTGTCGCATTATAATTTAAATTTAAATATGTAAACCATATATTGATGTTTCGACGCAATTTTAGTGTTAGCTACAAGTACAAGAAAAAAAGGCACTGAGGATGATCTGAGCTAGATCGAAAACGTTATGTATCTATAAACTTTGGACGACACTTTTAACAAGTTTTAGTCAAATGTTTTTATATCAATATACAATTTTTTATTATATTTGCAAGTTTTTTACTTCTGTATAAGTATATTAGATTATGTTGGGTTAAATAGCTGACAAACTGGCAATGGTTGGGGCTGAATTAAATATTCCTGCTAAAATTAGATTAAGTAACTTGGATATCATGTCATCATTAAAAAATAAAATATGTTCTATGCATCAAAATAATTGGTTAAATTCTTTTCAATGCAAAGGTAAGTGGTATAATAACATACAAATTTTTTTCCCAATAAACTATGTTTTGACACAATCCGATACATAGATAGGCGGCATATTACTACCATTAGATATTAGAATGAGGACTGCTCATTGCCTGACAGGAGTACATTTATATAAAATCAACATTCGCGATAACCCATACTGTGAATGTGGACAAATGGAAACATCAGAACACATATTTTGGGAATGCCCAATAAACAAAATAAAAGATTATGATGTCTATCAGGAACTGATCAAAATTAATATTAATTATTATTATTATTATTATTATGTATCGCTTCTATGCGATAATAACTCTAAATTTTTCAAAATTCTTCTCAGATTCCTACAGATTAACCGTATAAAATTATAACCTTCATAATAACCTATCCAACATTAAGATTTAAACCACTTATAAGAAAACAGAAAACATAAATAAAATGTAGATATTATGTAGATAGAAATGTCTATGTATATTCACTTATAATAAGGTATCAGACTCACGATGGTGGCCCAAAAATTAACAAAAGAAATGTACTGGCTGATTATTCAGTAGAATAAAAGACAAAAAGAACAGGAAGAAGCCATTTCACTTTAATTTTAAAGAAAGGGAAATATCCGTTATCTATAAAAAGGCATGCTTCAATTCAAAATTCATTTTATTTATTAAATTTTCTCTCGGGTAAGTTTATATTTAATGTTTAATCAATATCCAGTGTCTTTTTATGATCTTAAATTTGACTTATTTTTTTACATACATAACGTTTTTCGGGCATGTTTCTTTTAAACTTATATTTCGTCCAGTCTGCAGTGAGTATCTTTACTTAACCCATTAGTGCTCAGAACTAAAAAAGTTTGAAAGTTGTATTTTTTTTTATAGATTTTATTACAAATAGTGTTACATATTTACTAAAAAATACATAAAAAGATCAAGGTCTGTCAAAAGGTTGTCAAAATGAGTGGCAACTTTAGTTGCCACTGAGCGCTTACGGTTTGGTAATAACCAAAAATTTTCTATGTAATAGTAATGTATTAAAAACTAATCGTGATTTAACAAAACTAGAGATACATATTATGGAAATTATTTATGGAAAGTTTCAAAGCAAGTCACATGTAGTCACAAGTATGTTGTTCTTCTTTGACACATTTTACATCTACGGTACTTTGAGTCTCCTTTCGCTATAATGTGATTTTTCTTGTCCGTTCTTAGATCTTCCAAAACAGCGGAAGTGGAAAACGATGTATGCGGCCCGGGTTTAGTTGGAGAACAACCATATTTTGTAAGAAGCTGTAATACTACTTGTCTTCTAAATTGCAAGTATGGTAATTCGTGACCTAGAAGCCTATATAGAAGCCAACCTTGAACACAACATTCATCCACAGACCAAGCATAGAGTGGCCACCACCATTTTTTATTGCGAATTTTGCATCTATATTGAGCAGTGAACTGATCATTTAGGTCAACACCTCCCATATTAGAATTATAGTGGGAAATGCTGTTACAACAGCATTGTCATTCCATCTAATGGCTGTTAGCTTTCCATTAGATGTGGAATGTGTCGTCCCTCTATCACATTTCTTGAAAGATTCTTTCGGAGGTAAATTCATCCACTTTGCTATTCTATTTTCTCGCAATGTTCCAGTTCCCCCCAAGTCTCGTTTAGACAGTTCTTCAAGTAAGGACACAGAAGTGAATAAATTGTCAAAATATAATTTAGTCCCGCTAGGAAGGTTGGCATATTCAGCAAGTCCTAGTACTACATTTCCTCCTTGTCCGAGTCCCGTATCAGGAAGCTTTGTATGTGCACCGCAGTATGGTTCAGCACGAGATACAAATCCATTAGGGCTTGCTAAAACCCACAATTTAAACCCAAAACGAATAGGTTTGCCCCGTATAAATTGTTTTGTAGGATGACGTCCATAATACGGGACTATGCTCTCATCTATAGCAACTGAATTTCCAACTGGTACTTGCTTGAATGAATTATTTAGATAATAAAACAGAGGGCGGACCTTGTAAAACCTGTCAGTGTTTATCTGCGAGTTATCATTTAGATGGAGATACCGTAATATATCCTCAAATCGACGTCTTCGCATTGCTTCTGCAACTATAGCTACCTTGCAGTCAGGTTCATTTTGCCAATACATCCGCTTACTCGGCAGTTGGTGGTAACCAGATAATAAGATTATTCCCAAGAAGACAGAAATTTCATCATAACTTACATTTAAACTATGCACTCCCTTTTGTCCGGCATAAAGATTAGTTTGTGTAATGATATGTTCAATTAGAGTATCAGTAAAAAAGCATTTGAAAGCTTGAAGTGGAGAATTTACTGAGTTTTTCAAAAATTCCATAGTCGATGGTCCAGAGGGTATAGTAACGGCAGGTAAATTCCAACTGTTTTCTTTATTTTGAGACCAAACACTGTTTGAAGATGCAATTACTTTTCGCTTTTTATTTCCAATAGGTTTTGAAGTACCTGGCTGTGACAAATCAATATTTTTCTCATCCAAACAGATATTTACTGTACTGTTTGAATGATTCTCAACAATTTCCTCATCCAACTCAACAATCGCTTCTGATCTGAGGATTCTACCTGGTAAATGATTTGGATTTCCTTCAGTTTCGTCATCTGATAAATCTGAATCTTCGTCTGTATCAGCTTCAGCAGATTCTATAGGAGGAACTATTCCTACAGACCTGATTCTTCTAAAAAAATTTGATCCGTAATTTTCTTCACAAGCTTTCATAATTTCATCTACGCTAAACGTATTATCTTCAGACCTAAAAGAAAAAAATAAATCATTCTAGTGCTCAGTGGCAACTAAAGTTGCCACGTGAATTTAGGGTACCATAATTATGTTATAATTCAATGAACAGTTAATTTTCTTAGATCAGTACATATATAATAAACCTTTGGTTTAAAATGAGTTGAGTATGAACACAAAATATTATAAATTAACTAAAAAATACTTACATTTTTTAGGACTAAGTTTGGTTGCTGCAAAACTCTAATATTGAAATAAATACTAACGAGTACCTAACAAGTTTACAAGCAAATTTGTAGGTTATAAATACATGTGGACACGTTAAAAATTACATACCACTTAAAAATAGGTCACACACAATACACAAGAGATTTTACGGGTGTTGAAAGTCACTGGCAACTTAAGTTGCCACTGAGCGCTAATGGGTTAATGCGATTTGACTAATTTGGTTATTAATACCTAATTATATTCATTTTATCCTTGCCAATTTGCTATTTGTTATTTAATATTGTAATTATTTTCACTCTTCATATGGCAAGGAAATATTTTAAAACATATATGATGTTGCTAACAAATTGTTAATTTTCCTAGTTTTTTTTTTTGTTTAATTATTGTCCACCTTTTTGGAGGAAGAATTCCACAGCACATGGTCGACCATGAAATATTAACTGCAACTACTAGTTAGAAGCCAATAGCCACCTGAAGATGTAAACAAAAAAGTATCTAGATTCAACTAACTACTACAATTAGCAATCCTGTATAACTACTTAAGACATCAGAAGCCGTAGGTAAAGCTATAGGCAAGATTTATTTTGTTTGATTTTGATTTAATAAGAAAATTTCAATTTTATATTTATTTATGTACAATAAATATGATTAGTTATCTTGGTTTATTATTTGTCCTACCCAAACTCATTTTTCATATTTTTACTTCCAAGAAAAGACGTTCTCACACCTGAGAGGCTGAGCTAAACGAGGTCTAACATTTTTCTCCCAAAGAAAGTTGCGAGTTTTATTGTTCTACATTGGCTACCAACTTTCGGAGGTTACCCGTTATATTGTTACCCATTGACACCCACCGTTTCAACGGTTACACATTGGTACTAATTATTTTTAAATGATGAAAAGGATAAACGGATAACATAACCTCTCTAAAATGACAACATAACATAGGGCAACGGGTTGTATAAATTTTAATAATTTGTGTTTGTGTTTTCATATATGTGCCGTTCAAAAAAATTTAATTTTAATTGTATATCTTGACATAACAGTTATAACAATTAATAAATATATAGAAAAAAAACATCTCACTACATATTAACATAATAATATACATAAAATATATAAGTTATACATGCTGGGATTTAAGATAATGGATTCCTTGAGGAGGAAGGTGGTTTTTCCTTTAAAACGCATCTTGATTTTTGTCGATAGGTCACTTGAATCAAAATATATCGAATTTTTACAGTCGAGCTGATACAAATTTTATTGAACATTGATTTTAAGCGCGTAACTGCGACATGCAAAATCGATTATCGCTTCAAGTGTTGCGTTGTTTCTAAAGGCGGCTACAGACACAACTGCAAGCTTGTCCAGCATGCTTGTTAAATCTTTTTGTACAAGTATGCACAATTTGTCTTTAGCACTACACATACAAGCATGCTTGATAAAAATAGAGGTACAAAAACGCTCACCAAAATATATATGTAAGTACCTGTATAATATATGTGTGAATTACTATTGTAAATCATTATTATCAAATAGGTTATAAATATGATGAGTATAAGAGATAAAATTACAAGAGTAATTTTAGTTCGGCTAATGGATTAAGTCCACAGTCAAAAGAAATCAACAGCACACACACACAAAAATAGAGGTAGTTTAATAAAATATGTCGAGCTCGGACGACGATACGTTCGCTTTGGCCGCTTTTGTTCATGTGAAAAAAAGAAAACCCCGAATAAAAAAGAGTGCGGTGTGTTGTAAACAATGGTTGATGAAAAGGAAAACCTATTCTCACATTAGCTTACTAGACTTAGGCTTAGACACTAGAAAGTGTGGGCTCATAACCATTTTTGTTTAAAATTACATTTTTTATATAAAACATTTTTTCTACGGTGTCCAGATTATTGGTAAATCGATTTTTTTTGCGTTTTTACCCCCCTGTGAACGGGGTTTTAGGTGTAAGCCCAGGGGTAAAAGTGGTAAACATTTTTGCATCTTTTTTGGGGTCCCAAAATTAATATTCTCGGCAAAATTTAACCTGTTCGTGTGATTTTTAGAGGTTCAGTGGCATTTTTGTCTCTGACGACTGGAGTAATACTTTTTTGGCTGAGTTTTAATGGCAGGTAATTTTGTAAAAGTGTTTAAATGGCCTGTTCTCTGTTTTTTCAACTTAAGCAGTTTTTTCTTGGGTAGCGTTTTTTAATAACTTTGTTAATTTATTTATATTTCCAAAAACCCAAGAGAAGATTTTATTTTATCATATTTTCTCATAAGTACTTTTCCATAGTACAATCTTTTTACCTTTTTCTAATAGGTACTTCCGTATACTCAAAAGTATATTTTACAATAGTTTTGCCCAAATGCAAGAACAAGACGAGACTTAGACAGTCTTGGTCATGGTCTTGCGCCAATACACCTGGTCTTGGTCTTGGTATTGCGCTTCCGGTCTTGGCCTTGGTCTTGGTCTTGCAAGTCTCGCAGTTACCCATTAGCCTATTTATTAAACGTTACTTTAGATTTTAGAACAACTTAAAAGAGTAGGTACATTTTAAGCTTGAATTAACATAGTCATAATAAAGACCAACCAAATGAATAAATGTCTAAACAATTGACACCGGATAGGGTTTGAACCCACGATCTTAAGCGATCCGTGCCTATGCTTTAACTAACTCAGCTATATACATACCATGCCCCACGGGAATCAATCTGTTTCTTAATAAACGTTTGCATTTAATAAGCTTACATGTGCTAAAACATGGTTAAAACACACAAAAAATTAAATTAATGACATAAACTTGACTGTATTTTAAAAAACATTATTTGTCTAGAAAGGGATTTATGGACCCCCATCATATATGAAATGGAAATCTTTTGGAAAAAAAGATTAGTACGTGGTAAAAACACATACATGTAAATGTTTTTTGAGCATTGTTTTCTTTTACAATGGGTAGGATGCTAACCTGGTCCATCAACCCTCCTCTTTTATCTGGGCTTGGGACCGGTTGTGGACATGAACGCGGCTTCTGAGCTACTCAATGCACCCAGTCCTTGCGCTCATAACCAACAGGCAGACTACTAGTGCGATAATTTAAACAATTTAGGAGGCTAATATTAAAGAAGAAACGGGCTTTAAAACCTACATACAAGAAGAAGAATATATTAAAGGCACAGATTCTTTAGGTGATAAGATAACAAACTATAATCCACTTATTAAAGCAAAATAAATATTGTTAACAATCTTAGCTCTACTTTTATATAAAAAACTAACTTGAAAAAATAAAGAATAGGTAAAAAAGCAATGATAAATCAAAAGAATTTAAAAAAAAAATCCACAAGGAAAATAATTCCTGCAGCTGGCTGTATACCACGTATCACAAAAAGAGGTTAATCTTTGTATATGGGTATATTTTATAAAAACCCTTAAAAGGGCTACATTAAAAACACAAACGTTTTCGGAACAACAGTTCCATCATCAGGTTAAAATACAGGTTACCATGCCTGAGCCACCAAAATATTTGGGTAAAAACCCTTTAAAATATATTGTGTTACCAAAGATTGTACATGATGTTGATAATATTATTTGATGTTTAATATTTTAATTAAATTTTACTTCAGGTAACATACACCCATGCTTTAAATTAGAACTGTAGCCCTTTTAAGGGTTTTTATAAAATATACCCATATACAAAGATTAACCTCTTTTTTAAAAGAATTTATTTTAAATTAAGGAGATACCTACTTACTTAATAAATGCATTAATTTGCCAAAATAAAGTAGTAGGTACATAATATATGTAATTGTGTAATGAGTATATTTTTTCTTGTCCACTGTGTAATGTCCACTTTTATCCAGCGGTTAAAACTTGTGATATCTCCACCGAATGTTGGTTTTTCAGGAAGAAATATTTGTGATTCCATTTTGTGGAAAAATATTAAATGCTTCCTTAAACCTGACGTGTTTCTGTTTTTCATTTTTATTTTAACCTTTCTATGTTGGCACAATTTACACAAAGCAATTTGGGATGCATAAATTATTTCGAAAAACTCATCAAATTTCCTTTAGGCATTTTAGATCTATAATCCAACTCTCATTACTCCGACTAGAACTATTTGAATCTTCGTCCCTCATGTCAAATTGTAAACTTATCACTCCGGGAACAATAAGAATTAGATGAAAAACAATTGTTACATTAGACTCGAATTAAAGCTCAATAATTATGAATGAAGTTTAGTCATGTCGAAAAAGTAACTACTAGTTACTTTATGTTCGTTACTATCCAATACCCTAAGTACCGAATAACAAACCGAGAATTATATTTATATCGTTTCTTTGTTACTCTAAATATTTCGGTATTTTGTTTACACGGTAGCCGACATTATCTGTTATTAATTATTTGTCTCGTTACTTTTGAATATTAGCCGCGCTATTTCAGCAAATTTTACTCAACCGAATGACCTCATCGCACATTCAGCAGAAACGATGTATAGTCTAGGCCAGGGGTCACCAAATGGCGGACCGCGGTCCACATCCGGACCGTGAGCTTATTTTTTGCGGACCTCCGTTAAATTCAAAATATAGTAATAAAATTATAGTGTAAAATTATAATCAAATCTAAATGCATTAATAACTTTACATTTTAAAAATGCGCAGTACTAATCCTATAGAGAAATACGTTTCGACTAAACGGTTTTCCAAAATTTCAGGTAGTACCTACCTAAAAATAATCTTTTAGCAAACTACAATAGGGAAGCTGTCAACACAAAATGTTGTGCAACTGTTAAGCAACAGTTTTTCACTCAGGCCTAATGGTGTATGGACCAGTGAAGCAGCAGACGTTTTTAAGAGTAACAAAGCTGCCCTTCAGATGGAAATGATCGAGTATCAGGAAGATTCCGCTTTAAAGGAGGTGTATACTCAAGTTCCAGAAACGCTTGCCTGGGACAAATTTTGGATTAAATATGTGTGTGACAAAAAATATCCAGAACTAAAATCTTTGACAATGAAACTGTGTACTATGTTTGGCTCAACTTATGTGTTCGAAGCCGCTTTTTCAAAAATGAACTTATTAAAAATCGGTACATTTCTCGGTTGACAGATAACATCTCAGCTCCCTAACGAGAATCAGTTGCACTAACCGCACTCCAAATTTTAGACAGGTCGTACAAAATAAAAAGTGTTATTTTTCTCACTAATAGTTTAATTTTGTAAGGAGTTTTACCTTTAGTTTTAGACTTATTGTAATCATTAATTTTAAATTTAATTAAACTATTAAACTAATGTACCCCTTCCTAAACGAGCTGGCCTAGTTGCCTGGTTTCAACTACGTAACGAGGATGATTTCCTGAGGGGAGGGGGGTTACAACTACTGGATAGTTTCGGGGTAACCCTCCCCCCGGTTACGCCACTGCCTGATTTAGTGCTGAGTGTCCGGAACACAGAAGTGTAGTAGTTTTTCGAAACAGACCCTTACATAACATAATTGGTGACCCCTGGTCTAGGCCGATAAGATGTGTTTATTTATATTCCTTCTAACTAAATTATAATAGGAAAAAAATTGAATTATTAAGTGGGTCTCCTTATAACAGTATTATATTTATTATCTGCTAAGGTGACATATTTTTAAAAAGTTTCGATACGATATTACTGTCGGCGTCGCTATGCAAGAAGATCATTTTATGATTAGAGGATGGCTATTCTCAAAATCTGGAGAATTAATTTTAAAGCGAAGAAGTCGTCTGCTGGGAAATATTGTACAAAATATTTTCTTTTTACATTGTAATTATGACCTCTGAGCATGTATCAAATGTTGTTTTAATGAATATTTTGATTCGGTATGTATGTTTATGGTATTGTTCGTAATGCGCATAAGTCCAGTTTTCCAAATTTTTGTTCCATACTTTTTTGCATCTCATAGAGTCTCTAAGCATATACCAGAACTACTATACTCACTAAAACGACACTCAGTCCTAACTGCAAGAAGCAAGAGTCTCCGCAGGCTTAGTCTTGTTCTTGCTTAAATCTTGCACGGTCAGTCTTGGTTTTGGTCTTGCTAAAATTAGGTGGTCTTGGTCTTGGTTTTGGTCTTGCGAAAACGCAAGAACAAGACCAAGACCAAGACCGATTTTGGGCAACACTGATATACAACAAACACAACTATTTGGGTATGCAGCGGAAGGTAGGATAACTCTTTTTTAGTCTAGCAAGCTTTCCCAGGCGTACCAAGCTTCCCCATTAATACCATATATATATATATATATATATATATATATATATATATATATATATATATATATATATATATATATATATATATATATATATATATAAATATATATATATATATATATATATATATATTTATATATATATATATATATATATATATATAATATATATATATATATATATATATATATATATATATATATATATATATATATATTTCTTACTTATTGTTTAGAGCTGCCAAATTTGTTTATGATTTATATTAAATTTTAATTTCAATTGGTATATAATACTTAGATCTAGATGGTAAAAAACTTCACGACTAAAATTAGTCATTTATATGTTATTGTTATATTATTTTACTTTGGGTATTTGTACTGATTTTGATACAATTGTAAAGTTAAAGCCTCATCTGACCTCATAGGCATATAGGCACATATATCTCTCTTTGTTTATTAATTTACTTGTTTAGGCTTTTAGGACTTGTTTTATGCAGTTATTGTTTTCTCTTTTGTGTAGAATTTTGGCTTATTTGATATACAGTTATAATTATTTTTTACCTTTCTTTATCATTAATTGCATTTGCATTTCATTATCTATATGCTTTTACTTATGTTTATTGTTATTTTTATCTTACTTTCTGTACTCAATTATCCAGAGTAATTATTTTTTTAGTTTGAGATTCGGTTATTAGAATTTTCAGTGACTATTAATTTATTTAATAAATAATCTCTGTTTTTGATATTTACCTGATTTTGGATATCCTGTATTTTATATACCTACATACTTACTTTGAGTTTCAATATTACTTAAACTTTATGCTATGTCTTTATACTTAATAGTATATTACATAACGAGAGTTGTAAGAAGCTTATTACATGCGAGTATAAAAGTGGCGCGCGAGCCGCGTAGCGACGAGCGTAGTAATTTTACAAGCATGTAATAAGCTTACAACTCAAGTTGTGTACTATACTTTTTCTACGATTATTTTCATTTATAAAAATAAAAAGTATAACAAGTAGCTTTTATTTATTTAACAAAATTCGGGAACAATTTAAATTAAACATTTATTTATAAAAATAAATTGTAAAATTTTGGCAATTATTTATAACTATCCCCTTATCCGAGTTTGGCGGTTGTTCAATAATACGTGGTGAATGGTGAAATGACGTAAACTGTATGGTGTGTTCTTTTTGAACATTGGTATTTTCAGTGTATGTAAAGGTCTGTAAATTACTTTTAATTGAATATATAATTCTATTGGCTGTTGACGTCTTGAAGATTTCCATCCGCCATGTCGTTTAAGAGCCATTAAAGCACCACCGGCATCTACCAAAATAGTGGCAGAAGTTCATCTCAAACAGTGACCTGTGTACATTTTGGGATCTGGTAACTTTAAATATTCGGCTATTTGTTTAGGAACACCGCCAATTTTGTTTAATCCTACCACCTGTTTTGTGCATTTACCTCTTTGATAATTAAGAAAAAATTGATTTATTTGCGGATCGGTAATCTGTAGTCAAATTTCTATATTTTGTTTGCATATTTTATCTACATATTTTGATTTTCGTATCAGGAATTTTAACCAATAACATGGTAGGTACTTAAATCATCAATGTCGCAAATTTTAAGATTTTTCAACTCTTGTTTCCTACAAGCTCCACATATTCCAATAATTGCGATAACCTTAAAATAAAAGTATTATAAGTAGGCACATTATACTTTTAAATAACATACCTTTATTAACAAGTACTGTACATCAGAAGCTCCATTTAAAAAAAAGTTTTATTTCGTCAGGATGTAAAATTTGAGATTTTTTGTTTTTAAAACGTTCTGATTGCCTTTTTAGATAAGCTCGCAATTTCGGGTAATTTTCAATATTAACATTATTTTTCAAAGTTATAACATTTCTTAGCATAGAATATATTGCCCATAATGAAGATGGTTTAAATTTCTTAGCGATTTCTTCAAAATAAGCAGAGTACGTTTTCAGAAAATGAATTTACATTATTTGTTGTACGCCAATCCATAAATTGCTCATATACTTTTTCATATCTTCCTCTAGATTTTTCTGGTAATAGGTTCTCGGTAGTGTTCGCAGCTAACTGCATAATATTGGGTGGTGTGCTACTAAATTCATCTTCACTATTCGATGAACTCATTTTATTTATCTGTATTTAAATTACCACTATATTTACACTGACCGATTAATAATTTTTAATCTGTCAAAATAACATCTGTTAATTCGTTTCCATGGTAACTCGACCAACTGACTTACAAGGCTTATGTGATACTACACATTTTTATAGAACTGAAGCGTAATTTTTTTTATTACGTGCTAGTCATTACGTGTCAGCGTGTCAGATCTGTTTTGATGTATTTACTTAGCATCCAAATAGTAGGTAATATACAATTTACTAGTAAGGGAGTAGAAAAAGTAAATTACATACTTGCTTAAAGTATATTATTTATATTCGTTTTTTTTTTTTGTTTAAATAATGTGTAAACAATTTTAGTTTGATGGATACTACAACTGAGTAATATTCTAATTTTTTTATAATTTATAATTTATAATTACTTTATTTTTAGTATTAAAATATTTAAAAGGTACACGGAAATAACCGGCTAAGTCACAGATTAACCATTTGGAGTCATTGGATCTTTTAATTAACATTTATTCCGTTATATCTTTGTTGCTAATAGCTCGAGTCTTAGACTTCTAACAAAAACTATAAAAGAAGGTATATCTTTTATATTCTGTAGATAGTTTAACTTTGCTATTATAATTATAGCCCTGGAAATTCAACATTGTATCTTAAGGATAGTCGCTTTTTCTCCTGTGCAATAAAAAACCTGGTAAGTAAAACTTAATTGTAAGGAAGGGTGGAAAAAAATTGTTGAGCTGCTGGACTACAAAATTGTTTTAAACATTGCAAATCAGTAGACTTTTCTTTGGATATGTTGAACAGTCAGATAATATGTTTCTTTCTTTGATTACAGCAGTCTCTTATATTGCTTTGTAAAACTGTCTATACTTCTTAATCATTCTTGGATGCTCCTTTGATACCTCAAATTCTTTAATTTCGCATATAGGAAAGAGGCATTTCTTCTTATACATTGTGAAAAGATGATCTACTGATGAAATATTACTTGATTTTCAGAATTAATCTTTACCATATAAAAGGGTGCTGGCTTGGCTCTAGCGGAACGTATTAAATCACATAACTCGTCAATGGTCGCCTACCGATTTTTGTGTTTTATAATTCTCGTATTCTTGTGAACCTCTATATAAGAATGGCCTCTAACAGGAAATATAACTTTGGTGTAATCCAACTGTTTCTGTTCATAAACGACATGGTGTAGAAAGCGAAACATTGTATAGTTTTTGTTTTGTCCTTCGCACAAGTCACAAAAAATATCTAATCGGTGAACTTGACCATCCAGGTGATTATACAGAAATTTGTTCAAAAGGGAAAGAACATTGTCACTGCCTTTTTTGCCAACTGTTTCTGGGTGTACATAGAACACTATCTCTTCCCTCTAATGTTAAAAGTACATGAACATTGAAGAGAAACTTAGAAAGCTGTTGCTTATAATAAACGATATTGGTGTTTATATTAGGAATGGGTAAGTTCCTACCATAGTCCAGACAGATTGATTCTCTTGTCATAACCTAGGAGCTTTCTGTTCTGGATTTACGCTCTCGAATAAAATTCTGCTGCTCGTCTCGTATGAAGGTCATTTTCTATCTTCAGACGGTTTATGTCAGTCTCTATATTGTTTGCACTTTCACTAGTTTACACCATGTTCTTTACCAGACACCTCAACTTAGCTAAAAACTTGTCACAGATACTACCTGTGTCCGTCCTGGGATAGCCAGAAGATATGTTGAATTTGGTCGTGAAAATTTTTCTATTAAATTCATAGGATACAGAACATTCTGGATGTTGCTCTTTAAACATCAAAACATCTTCTGATAGATAAGTTCTTGTTAAATCTTTTGTGGCATAATGACTGGCACGTCCTTTGAGTGATGATATGTGATCCTTTATTTTATTAATATCACTTACAGGAACTTTTCTAGGATGATTTCTATGTGATCTGCGTTTATCCTTGGGAGCTCTTCTACAACTTTTCAAAGATTTAACTAAGTAGTCGATTTTGTTTTGCGTGATACCATGCAAGGCTATAAATTCTTGACGACACACGTTCTCCTAGATTACGATATTTTTTTCATTTGAGTATCTCACCTTGTATGTAACAACACAATCTCTTAAAGTTGCTTCATTCTCATGTTTTCTAGAGAAACATGAGAATATCTCCTTTCCACTGGTACAATGTTTATCAGCCCACACAAATACAGATTTTATTTATTAACAGAGGTTAAATTAATAAATTCTATTCAAATTTGGTCTTTTAAAGCCTGTGGAATTTTAGCAAAGCAATTCAATCGCTTGTAGCAATACTCCGTCCTGAACTCATGGCTCTGAAGACTCAGTTGTTTGTGTACATCTTGGATTCGGCCATATATTGGCTTTTTCTTGGAACTTGTTACTTGTTACACATCTTCATTGTCACCCTTAGTTTCACTCATATCCATTTTTTAGTAAATCCTAGTATAGTTTTAACACCAAACTACAACAAACTTTGAAAAACACTCAAAAGTAAACACGACTTTAATACAAAACGAGCGTTATTGTGGCTGGCCGTCTGATTGATGCCGAAATTAGGAAGCTGTTACGTCTCGATGTTTGGGACTTTGCTTGATTTTTTCCTGTAGCGCGTGGACTTAATTTATTTTTTTCGTGTATGGTCATATATTTTTGGGCTGCTTCCCGTCACTTGTCTTGATATTGCCTTGTTTAAAGGTTTGAGAAGATGCATACTGGAATTTACTACAAAGTGGCGTAAAAAAATTTAATTTCGACAAAAATGTACTTGTTTTTCCCGTGTATTTCCCGTGTTGTTACAGATTATTACTGCAAATACCGTTTCCCTGGGTAGATTTTTCATTGTGTTCTTGTTTTATTTGAGAAATTTTTCTCAGTAATGTTCGAAATTTTTCTGATGGGTAGAAGAAGATTGTTGCAAATTATACACAGAAGATTGTACACATGGTGATCATCCGGTGACACGCCAGAAAATCCCATAAGAAATCAAATTGACTATATTTTAGTAAACAAAAGATTAAAAAATTCAATAAAATTTCATTATTCGTCTAATATTAAAAAAAATCCACAAACCTAATCCTAGGTTAAAACAGAAATAAACCACTTAAAAAACATTGGGAGAGAAACATTATACAATACCTGCAATCCCGAAAATGATACAAAAAAAACATGGATTACCGACAGTATGTACCGACAATTCTACATGACAGAACAAGAGAATCAAAGGAGAAAGATATATAAAGACAGAGATATAACAAAAGCTGTCAGAAAAGCGAAAAAGACTTTTAAAAGAACAGTGTGAAGAAATAGAAGAACGTAAACACGATTCGTTCAACCTCCATAAAAGGTTCAAAGAAACAGCGGACCACTATAAATCAAAAAGCCGGTACACTTAACAGACGCTTCTAGAAATCCAATAGTTGATATTAAACAAATAAAAACAACATGGATGAACTATCTGACAACATTTGAAGACAATAAGAGTGTAACTATCGCACAAAATAAACATGACGTTACCGGACCACTTATTCTCAAGCGGAAGTAGAAGCTGCTGCAAACAGCATTAAAGAAGAAAAGCCGCAGGGTTTTTCTTTAGGGAAAATTATGAACAAAGTAGCAAATTATGAAGTAGAAAGACATTCTTTAATCTTCAAAAATATTATATATACAAGTGAACAAAAATCCCTTTAGTGACCTAGATCAGCTTCCATAACAATACCTAAAAACCCAATGCGAAAAAATGTGAAGACTATCGAACAATAAGCTGTATTAGCTATTTGTTGAAACCTTTTTTAAAAATTATGCATAAAATAATATAGTATATATTATTATATGAAGGCTTAAGAACACATGACAAACACAAATTCGGCTTCAGTGATGCGTTGAGTACTCAAAAGGCGCTTTTTGCAATATAAGTTCTCATATTTAACATAAGAACAAAAGAATTTAATATGAAAATCTCATCTCAGAAAACTAAAACTATAGTAGTCAGCAAAGAACCAACCAGATGTAAAATAGAAACTGATGACATAAGTATTGACCACATAATGTAAATAAAATACCTGGGAATTACACTGTCCAGCTATTGAGACCGGTACAAAGAAGTGACAGATCAAGTACAAAAAGCAAATAGACTGGCAGGATGCCTTAATGACACTATATGGCGAAACCGACACATTAACACTGAGATAAAATCAAGAATTTATAAATCCAGTGTAAGACCAATAATGACATTTACCTCAGAAACAAGAACCGACACAGCCACAACGCAAAGGCTACTGGAAACTGCAGAGATGAGAGTACTAAGAAGAATTACAGGAAATACGCTGAGAGATCGAAAGAGAAGTGAAGACATTAGAAGAAAATGTAACGTAGTGTATGAATGAAAGGACACAAAATAGAAAAAAAGAATGGAATAACCACATAAGCAGAATGGAGGAGACCCGTGTCGTCGTCAAAATATCAAGAGATAAGTCACCAATCGGCAGAAGTAGTATCGGACGACCGCGCAAAAGATGGATTGACAACCTTCCATAGAGGATTAATCTGCCAATGAACAAGCAGACTTGCTTATAAAGAGGAAGAAGAAGAAAAAGAAGAAGAAGAAGTTCTCCTTGGCACTTGGTCTGAACAGTAGAGACCGCCATTTAATCAACAACATCTACTACAAACAAACTGCAGCTATTAGCGTCGAGGATCATTTACCAGACGAAATAAAGATGTGCGACAGGGATGTATACTATCCTCGTTATTATTCAATATAGATATAGCATATTATGAACCGATCGTTAACCGATAAAGACAAGGGAATACTTATAAATGAATAACGACTCAACATCATACGATACACTGAGGACACTGTCATTTTTGCAGACAGCCTGAGAGGTTTGCAAACGCTTGTCTCCATAGTAGCAGAAGTAAGTATCAGGTTTGGGCTTGATTTTAACGTAAAAAAAATACATGGTTATAAATGAAACTGGGACCATGATTAGTTAACCAACAACATATATCACAAATCACCAACTTTTGTTATCTTCTTCTTCTTCTTCTTCGCGCGACTAGGATTACTTCTGTTTGTCTGCCTCTTATTCTGTTTCAGTCTTTGTTGACTGTACATTATCTTTCCACCTTTTTGGCTGCTTTCCAACGGGTCTTCTGCTATACGGCTTGTTGGTTTTACAGATGTTCGCTAATCTTTCTGGTCCCATTCGGTTTACATGTTCGTTCCAGTTTTTTTTTTTTTTTTTTTTTTTTTGTTTTTATCCACCTGTTAATATTTTGAATTTTGCATTGTTCGCGTATACTTCTGTTGGTTTGTCTGTCTCGTAATGATATGCCCGCTATTGAACTTAATACTTTCATTTCGATATTGTTGATTTGTTGTTTCGTCTTTCTTGTATCGGTCCTTATCTCCGCTGCATATGTTAGGATTGGTCTTACTGTTGTCTTGTATACTTTCATTTTGTTTTACATGGTCAGATATTTTTTTCTCCATATGGTTTCTTGGAGGCAACCACTTACCCTTGCCGCTTTTGATGCTTGCCTTGTGGTCTCTGTTCTTATATCCCTGTCACTAGTGATCTCTACTCCTAGGTAATTGAATTTCATTACTTGTTCTACAATTTTGCCGTCTATTTCTAGTTTGCATTTACGCGGCTCTTTACTGATCAGTATACATTTAGTTTTTTCTACTGATATTCTCATATTAAGTTTGTTTGCTGTGATATTGAAGGTGTGGAGCTGCCTTTGTAGGTTATCTTCGTTATCAGCAATTAGTACTGCATCATCGGCATAGCATAGTATCGTGATTTTATGCGCTTCCATGTGGTATCCGTGTCGTTTTCTTACTTCGTGAATTATTTGATTCATCACCATATTGAATAACAAAGGGCTGAGCGAGTCTCCTTTGCGGATTTCTCCTTTTAGTTCTATGCATTCTGTTTCCCCTGTTGGCATTATAACTCTGGTCTTCTTGTTCTTGTTAATTTCATTCTTCTTCTTGATGTGCCTATCCGTTACGAATGTTGGCGATCATCATGGAAATCTTTATCTTATCTGCAGTAGCGCGGAAAAGCTGCACAGATGTTTATTGAACCAGATTCTGAGGTACTTTAACCAAGATGTTCTTCTTCTTCCTGGACCTCGTTTTCCAAATAGTTTTCCTTGCAGGGTGGCTTGAAGGATGGCTTGAATTAATTTCATTAATTGTCCTTATTATCTGATGGTCTACTTGTTCAGCTTGTAATAAATTTAAGATGTCATTTCGCTTCACCCTGTCAAAAGCAATTTTTAAATCTACAAAGAACATGTATGCTGGTTTTCCATATTCAATAGACTTCTCTATTATTTGTCTGATAATAAAAATTGCGTTTTTGCTTTTTGTTTTAACTTTTGTTATTTGGGTGCAAATTTAAATGAACAGTGGAAACAATCGAAGGAAATTAAGATAAGGAGCGGGAATGCAAGATCAGCTTTCGTTAAAATAAAAAAAGTCTTTAACACAATATAAAATTGATAATAAAAGTTCGTTTACTAAAAAGCTACGTATTCTCGGTTCTTTTATATGGAGTTGAGTCATGGATTTTAACTGAAGCATCACTGAAGAGACTCAATACATTAAATATATCGTGCTATAGATGCACGTTATGGATTTCCTGAATAGACAAAGTTACCAACGAAGATGTTCTACATAGAATGGGTAGAGCGCAAACTAGTGATAATCTGGAATACTTGGGCCATATAATGCGTAATTAACAACGGTATAACCTACTTTAGACCATACTTCAAAGTAAGGTGCATGGAAAAAGAGGTCCATGAAGAAGAAGAATATCCTGGCTGCATACCTACCAAAATGGTTTACCTTGACCACTACCGTACTTTTAGGGCAGCACTTGTTTAGTCAAAATAGCCATGGTAGTGTCTAATTTCGGTAACAGATAGGCACCATAAAAAGAAGGGACCTCCTTAGTGCGTACATGATGCGTCCACATTTTCAATAGTTTTCTAAAAATTCACATTTCAAAGGATCTGAAGCAACACAAAATGTTTACTTTGAGCGTTTAGTTTTAAAATCCATAAGAAAATTAAATAAACAGCAGGGTACGAAACTTGTCAGCGTAAATTATTGTTGAGTGGCATAATGACGTAATGTTAAGTATGCACACAAGTAACCAAAAAGTTTATAAAAAATGTTTCATTTATGGTAACAATTATTGATGTAAAAAAATGAGTTATGAAGGTGATATAAACTAAAGAATATGCCATACGGCATACGAGGCACTCAAAAAATACTCAGAAACCATAAAAGGGTTAATCACTATTTTAATTTTAATAATATAAGTATTTTCAATATGGTCATTTCCATTAATAATAATTTTTTATCAAACTACTTAGTAATAATGATGCGAACGTGGCATTTGAGTTATTGATAAATCGGATTAAACAGAAACAGATTATGTGTAATTGCTGTCTGTCGTATTTCTAAGTTACAATACTTTAAGAAAACAGTTAAACAAATATCCGGAGAGTATCATCAGCATAAAATTATGATGATATTTCTACTCTTAATGACAAATTTCATTATTAATGACTTCCAACATCAAACTCAATGCCGTGGTCAAGTCATAAGCGGATGTCTCGCATTTGCTACAGGGACGATAATTTCACCCTAAATACTTAGTTTGGATTATTTTTATGGAATGAGAATTTTTCAATACCAAATTTATTATTTAGAAAATAATGTTACATTTAAATATGAATATATTATGTACCTATATGTATTACATATTATATATATATATATATATATATATATATATATATATATATATATATATATATATATATATAGGGCAGAGGGTGCTAAGAATCTGCGGAGTCTAAACCACTACCCAGCCAGATCAACAACACTATACGTAGCGACCTATAACTGCAGGTCGTTAGCGAACCAGGCAAGACTCATAGAGTTAGAAAATGAAGCAGTCAATATTAAATGGGATGTCATCGGAATAAGCGAAGTAAGACGAAAGGACGAAGAGTTAATAGAACTTGAATCGGGCAACATCTTCTATCACAAAGGAACAGAAAATGGACGAACAAGTGGAGTGGGGTTCCTAATTAATAAGAAATGGAAGGATAGGATAGTCGACATAGCAAGCACCTCAGACAGAGTAGCTAGTCTAAGTCTAAGACTATCCAGAAGATACACCATCCAAATTGTGCAAGTATATGCACTAACCATATCCCACTCCAATGAGGAAATAGAGGAATTCTACGATGAAATAACTGAGGTGCTTAACAAGAACAAAAGCCAATTTAAGTATCTAGTCGGGGACTTTAATGCCAAAGTGGGTAAACAATCAAATCAAGAACAATGTATCGGCAACTTTGGCATTGGAGAAAGAAATGAAAGGGGAGAGAGACTGGTTCAATACGCACATTACCAGAACCTCTCAATCGCCAATACCTATTTTAAGAAGAACCTCAATAGGAAATGGACATGGTTAGCTCCCAATGCAACTACCAAGAACGAAATAGATTTCATCCTAACTAATAAGCTGAAAACCATAAAGGATGTAAGTGTGCTCAACAAATTCCGAACAGGTAGCGATCACAGACTAATTAGATCTCGGGTCGTTCTAAACACTAAACTAGAAAGAATGAAATTACTCCAGAAACCAACTGCAGGGGTAAATATCACTAACCTAAGCAACAACTCGGAACGCTATCAAAATTTAATTCAAGAAAAATTACAAGACCCAACGAATAGCACACACTTATGGAAACAATCTTAAATTGCGCCAAAGAAGTTGGAGGATCACAAGCACACAACAGCAATAGAAAACTTTCAGATGAAACAACAGCTCTCCTGAAACAACGAAGAGAAATGAAAATTAACTCCAATATTAATAGAATTGAATATACCGAACTGTGCAAAGTAATACGGAAAAAAATCGCAGAAGATATAAAAACCTACAATGAACGACTTGTACAAAATACAATCGAAAACCATAAAAACTATAGAAAAACCAAGAGGAAGTTGGCAATCGGTAGAAAGCACATAATAGCATTGGGAAACAACAACGAAAGGATCACAAATAGGGATGAAATAATAAAACATGTAACCGAATTCTATGAGGGTCTATATAAAGCTCCGGAAGCACAAGAAATAGGCGAAGAAGAAATTGCGGTTCAAGAAGATGTACCAGATGTTCTCGTGGATGAGGTAGAGGCAGCTCTTAAGAGCATGAAGAACAGCAAGGCAGCCGGTAATGACGGTGTTACAGCCGAACTTCTAAAGATTGCTGGTAAAACAACTTGGAAAATCCTAGCAAAAATATACACAGACTGCCTAAAATCGAGACATATTCCAAAAAAGTGGAATTCAGCCGACATAATCCTTATTCACAAGAAAGGTAGCAAGGAAGACATTAGAAATTATAGACCGATCAGCTTGCTACCTGTGATATACAAGGTATTCACGAAAATCATTAACAACAGAATACAGAACACACTTGACGCTGCACAACCCCGAGAGCAAGCAGGCTTTAGAAGTGGCTTCAGCACAATGGATCATATTCAAACATTAAGGGAAGTAATGAGCAGAACAAAAGAATATGATCTACCACTGGCGCTAGCATTCATAGACTTCGAGAAAGCATTTGACTCCGTATACCCAAGAGCAGTCATAGAAGCTCTTGTCGACCAAGGAGTAGATAAACCATATGTCGAAACGCTAGCAAATATATACAAAGAGGCCACAGCTAGAGTAAGCATATATGAAAATACCCCAGAATTTCCCACTCAAAAAGGAGTCCGACAAGGAGACACCATATCCCCTAAGCTCTTCACTGCAACCTTAGAAAATATCTTCCGGAAATTAGACTGGAACAACCAAGGTCTATGTATAGATGGAGAATACCTAAACCATCTTAGATTCGCTGATGACATCATTCTAATTGCTAGAAGTCCTGAAGAATTACAACTGCAAATTAATGACCTTAATACAGCCAGCAATGAGGTAGGCCTAAAAATGAACCTAGCAAAGACTAAAATAATGTGCAATGATCTGATCGCCAACGTGGAAATAAAAATTAATGAAACCTCGCTAGAAGTAGTAGATGAATACATATACCTGAGACAGCTCATACATAAATCGGGATCACTACTTCCGGAAATCAACAGACGAATAAAACAAGCGTGGTCAGCATTCGGACGAAATTCCATAGTCTTCAAGTCCAAAATGCCACTATACCTCAAGAAGAGAGTATTTGATCAATGCATATTACCCGTCTTGACATATGGATGTGAAACTTGGATATTAAAGAGAGAAATAACGTCGAAACTTCAAGTAACTCAAAGAGCAATGGAAAGATGTATGCTAGGGATAACAAAGAGGGATCGTAAAAGAATTGAATGGATACGGAGGCAAACCCAGGTGACTGATGTAATCCAAAGAATAAAATCCCTGAAATGGCAATGGGCAGGACATATGGCAAGAAGAACAGATAACAGATGGACCACTAGAACAACTATGTGGTACCCCAGGAACGCTAAGAGACCAAAGGGGCGCCCAAATCTCAGATGGGATTATGATATTAGAAAATTAACAGGAACAACGTGGTCTCGAATAGCACAAGATAGAAAAATATGGGCGCAAATGAGCGCTAATTATTAGAACAACGTATAACTAAGACATCGTCGAATAATAATAAGAACATAGAATAACATTGAAATAAGGGAGGCTGCACCGTAATTGGAAACGGTTGATAAAGCTGCACATGATGATGATGATGATGATATATATAATATACTAGTAACTTTGCCCCTCGCATGTTACGGGGATCCAATCAATTGTCATCTACAGTCAGTCAATAAATTTTTAAAATAATAAACTTTTTGCATATAATCCAAGTAAATATAAAGTATAATCTGGTGCAGTTCTGACCTGATATTATGTTGTTTTACTATACGCTGTAAAACAAATTTACCTTATGGCTTTAATATACCCTTAGGCTTTATATATAAAACAAGTATATTATCATCCATAGTGTCATGTGATATGTCGTATGTCGCTATACGTTCAATAATAACCAAGATAATATGTAGTGCCCTTTTGGTAGTGTTTTTGTCTGTGTTTTTTATCTGAATATATTCTTTATATCCTCCCCTTTCATTTGCTATGTCAGAAGTTAGGATTCGACGAGTTGTTTATTTTGTATTCAGCCAGAGGCCTTGTTTAAATCAAAAAATAAATCAAAATTTGTCTTATAGTAAATCTATTTGTATTTATAGTACCCTATAATTTCTTGTATGTCTCTATACGTTCATTAATAATGAAAATACTGTGTAGTGCCCTTTTAGTAGTTGCTATTTTGCATGTTAAGATTCAATCAGTTGTTTATTTTGTACTTAGCCAGAGGCCTTCTTTAATTCAATTAATCAAAATTTGTCTTATAGTATCTATGATATCTCGTATGTCGCTAGACGTTCATTAATAATAAAGATACTGTGTAGTGTTTTTTGGTAGTGGCCTTGTTTGTTTTTTCTATCTGAACATATTCCTTATATCCTTTCCTTTCATTTGCTATGTCGCAAGTTAGGATTTGATAAGTTGTTTATTTTGTATTCAGCCACCTTCTTTAAATCAAAAAATAAGTCAAAATTTGTCTTATAGTAAATCTATTTGTATTCATAGTGTTCTATGATTTCTCGTATGTCGCTATTCGTTTATTAATAATGAAGATGCCTGTGTGTTTCTTTTATCTTAATATATTCGTTATATGTTTATCTATCATTTAACCCATCACATGCTCCAATCGGGCCAATAACAAAGGAGATGTGATGTAATGCCCTCTTGGCAATGCCGCAATGTGTGTTTTTTCTGTCTTAACATATTTTGCTGCTACGCTCCTTTATCATGATGATACTTCACGATCCGACGAACTATTATACCCCTACCACAAGACCCCCAAAATATGCATTATCTTTTGCATATGAACCTTAGCATTATCTTTTTGCGGAATTTTATATGCGAAATGAAGCAGAAAGAGTATAGCAGCCTTATTATAGGTATAGTTCTACTTAATTTTATTTGGTTTTACTTAATTTTATTTAATTGTTATTTAATTTTACATAATTCTGTTTAACTTGATTTAATTATATTTAATTATATTTACTTTTTTTTAATTTTATTTAATATTGTTATTATTTAATTTTATTTTTATAGTAAATGTATGTTTATCTTAGCCAATGGCATATAATAAATATATATTTTATGTCATTGATCTTACCTTACAATTACAGTAACCTACCTTTTTAGCAATTTTACGAAAAAATTAATTACTGTGAAATAGTAAAAATTATATATATATATATATATATATATATATATATATATATATATATATATATATATATATATATATATATATATATATATATAACGAGTTTATAACAGCTGCCGCCGTTTCTCGCAACCTAGCTTCCAACGCTTGCGATCGTTCCAGTCATCTACTTGTAGACCCCTATCTTCCATTGCACCTTTTACTTCTTGTCTCCACGATCTTGTTGGTCTTCCCTTTTTCCTGCGGTTGGTGGGGATCCACTGTAACATTCTCTTTGGCCATCGTTGATCATTCATCCTTTCTACATGGCCATACCATTTCAGCCTTTTGCATTCTATAGTTTCCAGGACGTCAATGTCTATGCCCATACGCTCTCTGATTTCAGTATTCCTTACTCTATCTCTTCTAGTGAGATATATTTATAGATATGTTATCTATATGTATATATATGTTATCTATATTATATTATATATATATATATATATAATATATATATATATATATATATATATATTATATATATATATATATATATATATATATATATTATATATATATATATATATATATATATATATATATATCCTGTATATACTCTATCTGTACTATGTTCCTGATGAAGTTGAAAAAATAAATAATCAACGAAATATCGAACTGATCAAATAAATGTAGTTTTAACTTAAGCTGCAGACAGCAGTCCCGACATTTTATCACGACTCAGTAGTTGTACTTGTCGAAAAAAGATATTCTTTATAAAAAGTTGTGCGTGGACGCATGGCCTAAAAATCATATATCAAATTTTATCAATCTTATACGAGGTATGTTAAACAATATGGATTTCGCTCAAGACTAAAGTATATATATATTTCACAATTTCACAATATCGAAAATTGTTATAAAAAAATGGTAATTAAAAACTATGCTTTAATATGCATTAGATCCTTCTAATTAAAATAAAAATTTCGCAATTTTTTCTCAAAATACCGATACTAAACATCATTTTTGTTTATTACAAATATGATAACTCTTTTATTACTAATTTTACCAAAAAAAGTTATTCTTCATAAAAAGCTCCGCATGATCTAAAACCTAAGATGTAACCATCAGATATCAAATTTTATCAATCTTATACGAGGTATAAAAAATATGTTTTAATATGCATATGCAAATTTGTAAAAAAAATTTTGTAAATTTTTCTTAAGGAAGGACAAATTTCTCTGAAATCTCTCAGCTAAATATGTGACATTATTGACACTCTCAATCAAAACATCACCTAAATTGTAATTAAAAACTGCAGGCTTAAGATATCGATAAAACTGGATCACCTGACATTTGTCCCGATAAATAATTAATATATCATCGACAAAAACTACAAAGAGAAGAGACCTAAATGGGAATCTTGGGGCACTCCAAAGCTTGAATAGTATTCAAAATTAAAGTAAAGCCTTTCTGCTACACACAGATCGGTCTTGCAAATAACTTTTCAACCAGTAAAAAAATCACCAGACACCAAAAAATCCAGTTTATGCAATAAAAGGCAATGATTTACCCTGTCGAATGCTTTAGTCAAGTCAGTATAAATGGAATCCACCTAAGAATTGTTTTCCAATGCATTTATAATGTAATCAGTGTAAACTAGTAGGTTTATAGAAGTTGAGAGACCAGGCGGAAAACCATGCTGACCAGTATGTAGCTGATACTTCAGATTATCTATCAAAAAATCAATCACTAAAGCCTCGAAAATTTAAGGAATAGCAAAAGACGGAAAGTGACCCTCGGTCAGGGATTTGTTAAAAATAAGTCACAGATGTCTACGTGCAAGTTAGACAGTTTATCTGGACTATGACCTTTATTGGTATTAAGACCTTTAAAGCATTAACAATTTACTGCGGCTCAATAAAAATATAATTATTTAACTTCATGCAACTGGGAATATCAAACTTTTAAATCATAATTCGGCAATTCCTTGTTATTTTTTATAAACTGACAGTATCAGTATCTATAAAGTGACAGTCTTCACTTTTTGCTACATAAAGATCACAAACTACAAAACTCATCATAATTGCTAAACTAGCCTGTTTTTTATAATGTGCATGGCAAGCTATCTTTAAAGAGATAAGATGATGAAGTTTTATATCAGATCAAACAGGGAATATCTTATTTTTAGTGGTGATCAACGAAACATGCTGGCTTATTTATATTCATAAAAAATATTGTAAAAGATTTTAACACATTTCTCGGCATTAAAATTCAAAAATAATTAATCTAACTTTATTGATAAAAATATGTTGTTGTACATGTACAATAATAATATAATCTTCATATAGGAAATCATATTTTTCCTCATTCCCAGACATGTAATCAGGAGCCTCCAAAGACTATACAAAACAGTTCCTGAATACTTAATCTAATAGTTCACCATAAGTAAAGTAAATTATAAAAAAAGGGAAAAGAAAAGCATCGATCTCCTCAGTCCAGAAAATATTAGCAAGATAATAGTTATTAACACAGTATATAATATTGTCAGAAAAATTTTTACAGATAATCAAGGATAATTCTAATGATAAGCAATGAGCTTTATATATGTACTTCAAACCTCAAAGTAGATGGAATGTAAACACTACTAATATGATATTTATCTTGTAGAATTACAAATATTCATTCAAAATAAATATCACCATTAGAAATTTTAATTGGTGATGAGAGAAAGCAGTTTCTTACAGCAATAATAATATCTCAGCCACGTGTTTTGCCAGTAGCAATAGAGTCTCAATATTTCCTAAATATGGAATATACATTTAAGCCAAGTTAATAATAGTTGTTAATAATTATTAACAATAATAATTCCCTTGGCCCTAAAACCTGGCTCTAAAAGATTCACTTTTGCCCCAGGATAATAACAGCATATCCATTAGAAGAAACATTATTGTACAATGTCTCCACTTTTGTACTAAGTACGCTAACATTTCGGTAATATACAGAACACTGCCTATAAGATTTCACAAAAAATGTCTAATGATAATATTCTCCTTAGATTTTTTATTGCTTTAAATTCACATAAAGGATTGATAATATACTACCTAACTGTAACCATGCTTAGCCAAGATGGTGGATTTAACATATTGTCAAAGTTGCTAAAATAACTGTAATAAACATTGAAAGTAAGTTGCTTTACCAGAACATCACGAGCCTTTAGATAGATTTTTTTAATTATATACGCTTTGACATCTTTAGGATTAACTATCCATTACCAATTTGGTAATCTAACACCTGGAGAAATATTACTAATACGCAAAAATGTTATCCTTTTTATTCCTTTAAAATTAGCATTGCTATCGGAACCACATTGTCTATACTATAATCAACCAGTAATTTTAAAAACGATAAAATATTACAATAAATCACGTTTAATAAATACGTTTATCTCTTTCTTGTCATTTTCCCACTATTAAGGATCGTGATTTCCTCTAATACTCCAACAAATTTTCTACATTGGTCTCTATCTTCGTAGGGTTTCGTAGAATGAGTGGCTTGTTAATTTTTTAATTTAGTCGGGCCATCTGGTTGGTGACCGTCTTCTTGGTCTTCTGTCTGGAACGATTCCAGAAACAATTAATCTGTCTAAATTATCCTCACCCCTGGGAACCACCAAAGAACTACAGAATTCGTTGCAGAAATGTTGTGGACAGCCTTTTCTATTGTAAAGTTGGTTAAGAATGGAAATGTTTGTCCGATAAGCTGTCCAAGCATTCTTCTCCAGCACTACATCTCAAAGGCATCAGTTTTTTGGCGTTTTTGTGCGCGAATAGTCCCGGTTTCTGCCCCGCATAAGAATATCGAGAATACAATTGCATTCTCCAATCTTGATTTTCTAAGAGTTAGTCTGTCTTTCCAAACTTTATTTAGGCGACTCATCGTATTTTTTGCCATACCAATGCTTCTCCGAACTTTTGCTACGCAGTTACCATCGATAGTTATACTAGATCCAAAATAGTTGAAGCTGTCACTATCAGGTTTTCTTGCCTATTTTTAATAATTTAAGACCAACTTTAATGCTTTCTAACTTAACTTTTCGCAGAAAATCTAGTATATCTTGTTTATTTGCTTTTGTAAGTATACTATTATCGGAAAATTTTAAATTAAAGATTTAAATTACTAAGACCTCCCTTACTAAGTTTACGAGTTTTTCCTAGTTTTATTTTGTTTTTTTTTTTAACTATAAATTTTCTAATTTATTAAAGGCCTTGCTTAATTTATTTTTGTTTATTGGCTTTAATCCCAATATTCTTCTTGTTACTTTTCTTTCAAAATCTTTTAAGTTGTTTTTGATCTCTTACCATATGTGCTTATTTCTTAGGCATACATAATAATTAAGTTGTATATTCGTTTTGTATATCTTGATTTTTGTGTTTTGGTTTATCTGCTTGTCTCTGAATAATTTTTGTTTTGATAGCAGGCACTGTTTTCCGCTTGCGTTCATATACTTTTCTTTTTTATTGTAGCTGTGTCTAATATCTTTTTCACAATCTTGTTAATTGCTTTAATAAACAATACTGTTGCTAAGGCATCGCCTTGTCTCACCCCATTTTCTATTTTCCCATTATATCTTTTTCTGTCTTTGATCTTTAATCGTAACTTAACTTTTTGGCTTGTTACTTATAACAAAAACTCGTTTAACTTTTGGTAATGCATATTATATGAGCTTGTTTTGACATAGTGTTAAAGTGCCCATCTTCCACTGTTCGGGAATTATTTCCTCTTTCCATATTTTTCTAATAAGTTCAAATATCTTTTGACGTGACAACGTCTTAAATTAGGTTGTGGCTCGGAGTCATTCATGAAAAAGTGTAACGCCCGCTCACGTCTGTTACAGTGAGTCACCGAACGAGAGAGAGGCCCGCCAGACCGGCGAATGCCTTGCGTCTCTCTCCCACTCAAACATGATCGGTCCGCTGCGCGCGCAACACTAGAGAATTAGGCGCGTTGAATCGGTGCGTGCTTGAATCATCGTCCTATCCTCAACAAAATCACTCAAATAGAAATTAGTTAAGTTTAAGTTTACATGTACAATGTTTTAGTAAACAAAATATATTTCTATAGTTAAAATTTGTGCAATTCTTATTTTCATTCAATTCCTTGTTCCTATTGTGCAATTTAATAATATTCATATCAATAAATATTCTACCGAGAAAAAGACGTTGTCACGTAAAATTTTCGCCCGTAAAACCGACTTTACAGGCAACCGATTTTTTTTAATCAAGATTAAATCAGAAAACAGAACAAAATTATCGTGAGTAATAACAAAAGCTGTAACAGAAAGTAAGAAGTCCACTTGGGAATAATTTAGACATAAGATGCAAGAAGACAGTCGGTATAACTCAAAACTGTTAAGTTCGACTCGAGCAGCCGAACAGTACGGACGTGAGAGAGAAGCGTGCTTAGGTGGGGGCGACTGACCTATTGTCAACGGAGCTTTTCAGCTCCCGGTGGGTAAGACACCGAGTGTGGCATAGGCACTTGTCCTACATATTAGCGAAAAGCGGATGCGAGGTTGTTACTAGTTAAACCGTCGAGGAGCTGTTTTTATAGGCTCCTCGCGGAGGCTATAATAGCTTCGCGTTTGCGAAGAATTCGGGATCACCTCAGTGTGTCGTCAGGGATGACACTGTAAGGCCTTGACATTTGACAAGGTCGGACAGAAACGGCCCCTGCTCCTGAGGTGTGAGAAACAGGAAGAGGATCCCTCACTGTGAATACAGGGAGTGAACTACCGCGAGGTACCTGGGACGGCACCCAGTAAGCCGTACTGACAGCGGTCAGTCGGTGGAAAAAAAACAGAGTCGTCTAAGTAGAATTTTCTTATATCTTATGAACTATTTGTTCACTGCCTTACGGCAATATGAGTGATATTCCCCCCCCCCCCCCCAGAAAGTGTTGTCACGCAGGTGACAACACAAGAAGAAGAAGAGAATGATTTAGCCGAATCATCAAACCCCTGTTTGATGATTCGAATCATCGAATCATCAAACGTTAATATATCAAAACATCATCGTTATATAGCTCGATCGAGCTGTTGACAGCTCGATCGAGCTATATAATAAATTTATTAAATCGACTCATCCCGCGATCGACGACATAGAAATCGTAATATCTGACGATGACTCCTATCTGCCCGAGTCGGAGGAAGAAAAAAGCGAAATCGACACCGATGACGATATCAATACGATGGACGCCATCGACGAAGAGCCGAGCCCAGCTGCAGAATCGCGCGAAGCCCCACCCCCAACTGTAGTAGAGACACAACCCGCCGTGGACAACGTCTCCAAAAATGAAGCCGAGCCCGAAATCGGCAAGAAAATGAAAAGGCTAAGGCCCAAAGAAGACTCTTCGGAAGACGAAGAAGTAAAGAAAAAGGCCAGAGAAATGGCGGAAATGGAAAAGGCCAATGAGCTTTTAAGGTCGGTCAATGTACTGACGGAACAGATCAAATCCCTTAAAGAAGAAAGCCGTATAAATCCCTTAAAGAGAACACCAAAAAATCCTGCAGAGAGCAGCCAACCAAGGCATAATATCAGTCAATAAGTTTGCACGATCAGGCAGATCGATTGTTATTAACACAAAAACCAGAAAAGATTACCTAGGAATGGTACACATCCTAGAAGAACACAGTCCAAAAGTAGAATTCATCGCATATCCCATAGATAGCGATAAACTAAAAAGAGTCATTATAAAAGGGCTATCTGCTACTACTAGCACAGTAGCAATTAAAGACGAACTATACAATAAAGGAATAGAAGCAACAAGGGTGATCAATATGATCTCCAAAAAAGCTGATAAAAAAGTACTGCCACATTTCATCGTCACCCTCAAAGAGGAAGACGTTGCAAAAATTAAAAAAATATCTGATATATGCTACATGCGCATCTATGTGGAGGATGAATTCAAAATCACAAAAGACACCCTACAGTGTTATAACTGTCAAGGGTTCTATCACAGCTCAAAGGCTTGCCATTGCGGATCCAGATGTGTAAAATGCGGAGAAAACCACATCAGTAACGACTGTGAGAAAAGCCGGGAAACCGACCCCAAATGTGCAAACTGTGGTGAAGCGCACACAGCAAATTATAGAGGATGCTCTAAGGCCCCCAAAAAGAAAACACCTGCCCCAACAAGACCGGTAGGAAGACCCATAAACAGCGCTCCAATCAACAAAGGAGTCAGCTACGCACAGGTAGCGAAAAAATCCGCTGAAACCACCTCAGAATCTCCAGCACAACCACAAGAAGTGTCGGTACAGGACGCAGCTACCCTCATCGCAAACTTCCATACAGAGTATAATAACAAAATGATGGAAATGATGTCCATGATGGACAAAGCAACAAAAATGATGACTGCATTTGGAGAAGCCGTCCGAAAATGTTAGCAAACCAAAACGAAGATCTACGCATTGGGTCATGGAATTCCGGCGGAATATTCAAAAAGATCAACCTTCTGGATGAAATAATAAACAGATTAGAGCTCGATATCGTAGCCCTTCAAGAAACCAAACTAGTGGAAAGGAAAAAAACAAAATTTCCAGGCTATGATATCTATAGAACGGATCATAGAGCATTATCAGGAGGAACAGCTATATTAGTCAAAAGGGGACTCAAACACGAGCACATCCCAACACCAGACGGACTGGTGACAATGGAAGCCACAATTATTCGACTTAAGGCCAACAACGAAACACTAAAAATAGTGTCAGCTTACGTTAGACCACATGATCCGATTTTCAACGAAGATTTGA
Source organism: Diabrotica undecimpunctata (assembly GCF_040954645.1). Lineage (NCBI taxonomy): Eukaryota > Metazoa > Arthropoda > Insecta > Coleoptera > Chrysomelidae > Diabrotica > Diabrotica undecimpunctata. The sequence goes on along the minus strand of NC_092806.1, from coordinate 93,968,141 downwards.
GCCTAATACTGAACTCAGAAGAGCCAACTATAATTATTGGAGACCTAAATGCTAGATCTCCCAATTGGTTTGACAGGACGACCAACCGAAACGGAAGATATCTCTGCAACCATCTCGAGAACAGACCGAACACATATGTCATCGGACCAACAGAACCGACATGTTTCCACGGAGAACTCCCTACGTATCTCGACATTGCAATCCTACACAACGTGGGTCAACAATACGAGATACACTCTCTAAATGAAGGCGATTCGACACATAACCTAATCGTCCTGACCCTGGGCGCAACAGAATTGAACTATTTGCAGCCCCACAACAGAAAGAAAACAAGTTGGCCAAACTTTAGAAGAATTGTGAGCGAGAACATCGGTAACATCCCAACAATTAATAATATTACAGAACTAGAAGACAGTGTAATAAAACTAGAACAAGCAATAAACAATGCTATCGATGCCAGCTCCAAAACCGAAACAATCACAAGACAAAAAGGAAGATTCAGGGATATAAGTATAGAACTTCAAAACCTAATCAAAGAGAAAAACCGGAAAAGAAGAAGAGCCTACCGCACAAGAATGGTAGAAGACAAAAGGATTGCAAATGAGCTAGACAGGGAAGTGAAAAAACAACTTCAAAATCATAGAAATGAAAGCTGGGACTCCTATATCGATGAGCTAAATCCTAACAAATCCGCCTTCTGGAAGTTATCTAAAATCCTTCGAAAGGACAAGAAACCCATACCTCCCCTACACGGAGTAAACGGGATTGTCCATACGGAAATCGACAAAGCCGAAGTCATGAAGGACGAACTAGAAAGGGCGTGTAGAAACAACGAAGACCCCGACGATGACATAGACTTTGAAGAAGAGGTAGAAAGAACAGCGAGAAGACTTAGAAGGAAAAAGGGCAGAATAGGTATTACACATACATCTCCCGAAGAAATAAAGGATATTATAAAAATGACAAATGCCAAAAAAGCCCCAGGACCCGACAACATCACAAATAGGGCGCTGAAAAATCTACCAACAAAAGCTATTGTTTATATCACTAACATAATAAACAACATGCTAAAACTACGATATTTCCCAGATAGATGGAAAGAGGCACACGTAATAATGATTGCAAAACCTGGTAAAAACGGCACATTTCCGCAAAATTACAGACCTATCAGCTTATTATCATCTATAAGCAAGATAGCGGAAAGAGTTATACTAAAAAGACTCAATGAAGAATCACAAATGCTAGGAACCATACCAGAGGCTCAATTCGGGTTCAGAAGCGAACACTCCTGTGAATTACAGGTACTACGACTTACAGAATTCATCACCAAAGGATTTAATGAAAAAATGTACACAGCTACAGCTTTTCTGGACGTCAGCAAAGCCTTCGACAAAGTCTGGCACCATGGACTCATCTATAAAATGAATGAATTTGGTTACAGTGAGGCGATGACATGCCTCCTTGCGTCATATCTTGCCAACAGAAGGTTCAGAGTTCGAATAGGGGCAACCCTATCCGAAGTCGGGACCCTGGAGGCGGGTGTGCCTCAGGGAGCGGTGCTGTCGCCGTACCTGTACACCATCTATACGGCCGACACGCCAAAAGAGCCAGGCTCTCTGTTGAGTCTTTACGCTGACGACACAGCAATAGCTGTTAGCTGGAGAAACCCGGATCATGCAGCTAATCATCTGCAAAGAGCACTAAACAGATTCCAAAGATGGTGCATAAAATGGAAAATAGCCCTAAATCCAGATAAAACACAGGCTGTAATGTTTAGTCACAGAAGAAGTGTACCAAATCGCGAAATTACAATCGAAAACACCCCAGTAGACTGGACCAACCAGGCTAAATACCTAGGGGTACATCTAGATAAGAAGCTAACGTTCACTGAGCACATCAATCAGCAAATACGCAAAGCCAAAGCGTTGAAAAGTCAGCTCTCAACACTTATTGGAAGGAAAAGTAAACTACGATTTAAAACCAAAATCAGGGTTGCGAATAGTATTATCCTGCCAGTCCTAACATATGCATCCGCTGCGTGGGGACACACCTGTAAAACAAACAGGAAAAAGATACAGACTACTCAAAATCAAATAGTCAGAGATGCCCTTAAGATACCAAGGTACGTACCCTTGAGATATGTATATAGAGACTCAGGACAAACAAGAATCCTACGCACGCTAGACGAGAGAGCATATGAAATTTTTAACGGACTAAGAAACCACCCCAGCAGAATGTTAAGAGAGCTGACTAACTACAATGAAAACACAAGGACGGTACACAGAAGACCAAAACAACAGATAGCTCGATATAGGGAGAACCCGAACGAATAAATAAAGAATGAGATGGTTGCAAGAAGAACGAACAAAGAAATGCAGTCAATCAGAAAACACACCAAAAAAAAAAACTCTGGCGAGAGGGTACGCTTTTCTTTTTTAGGTTTTTAGGTTTTTAGGTAATTATAAGTCCAATATACACCGGGGTGTGTGAGAGCATTATACACTTGGGAATGCACACCCCAATACACGCACACAAATAGGATTAAGGAAAAAAGGAAAGAATTGTTGCCCAGGCATTTTATAGTCCCGACGCCACAAGGAAGTCCACAAAAAAAAAAAAAATGTGTTTTCTGATTAAATAACGTAAATTCATATTGATACATTCATACTTTTCATTAAACCGTTTAACGTAAATTTACCTTATATAGCAAATATAGAATTCTATATACCGCTCCGCGGACTAGGCCCTTAAGGCAGATCGAAATGAAAGATCTACTCGCGAAATCCGAGCACTGAGGTCATGTGCGGCATGCATGGGCTTGGTGGCCGGACCCCTCTCGGGTGCTCAGCCGGCGAGGAGAACAAAATTTATTTTGCCAAATCGGCGGCTGAGTGACCGAGCACACACTCTTTTCCGGACATAGAGTCATCAGCTCAGTAGTTTATTATTATCATAAGTTTTATGTAACAAAATATCCTGGCTTTAAAATAATAATATCATTTACTACTATATATACTACTAAAAGAAGTAAAACCTTTTCTACTTTTAAATTTAACTTTATTATTTTTGTTTAACAATTATTTATATTTTTTGTAAAAATATTTCTAATGTATGTACTTTTAATATCATTTATTATATTTATTTAAACCCCTATCAATCCCTTGAATCCTTCTCTGGAATCCCCACCATATTTATAATTCAATAAAAATATCTAAAGCTCGCTAACTCGATATCATTCAATTTTCATGTATTTGTTTTTCTGGAGGTCGCATCTAGACTGAGTGACGTGTGGTCTTTAAACAACTTAAAGAAAAATGGAGTTATCACTTAAACTTATCATCGGCGGGGCCGTTATGGTCGTCGGTACAATTTTGGTTGGCTTCGTTAGTTTTCAAACCTTAGTGAACTTTGTCGTAAAAGATGTAAGTTTATATATTTTATAATTTTATTACGAATCGTGTAAATTTTCGGACGAACTTAAAAAATAATCTTAAGTTCATGTTTTTCGTAACACAGCCTCTTTTATTATTAATGGATAAGTATAATTGAGCATCTAATTTTATTTTTACCAAAATCGAGGCTTATATAGGTCTAAAATTTCTAAGAAATTTGATTATAATGGCTTTTCTAAATTCTGTTATATTAATTTCCTACTTTTAAAAAATAATCTTAAGTTCATATTTTTCGTAACACAGCCTCTTTTATTATTAATGGATAAGTATAATTGAGCATCTAATTTTATTTTTACCAAAATCGAGGCTTATATAGGTCTAAAATTTCTAAGAAATTTGATTATAATGGCTTTTCTAAATTCTGTTATATTAATTTAATACTTTTACACTTTTCTGTATCATTATGTTTTATTGTCCTTTACATTTGTAAATTGCCCAATTATTTTTATTCTTTGGTATTATATTATTTGTCTTGTATCTGTTGATCATTCTAGTAGTTTCACCAGTAGAATGTCTGGTATTTCTATGTTTTTATTCAATTTTTTAAATTGTGGTGAACTGATTTTTCATATATTTGAAGCTGTATAATTTTTTGCCTATATTTATCGCAAATTCTTTCTTCTCGGAGTGATATTAAGCCTTGTTGTTTATATAATGTTATTATATCCTAATATAATGTATTAGTACTTTATGTGATAATTGTTTCTCTTTTTGTTTTGGTACCTCTCGTAACAGATGTTGAACACTAACATAGCTATTTTGACTTTGTTGACTGGTACCCTAAAAAGTCCGGTAGTGGTCAACAAACCATTTTCGTATGCTATGAAGTCAGGATATTATTTTTCTTCCTGGACCTCTTTTTCCATGCACCTTACCTTGAAGTATGGTCCGAAGTAGGTCGTATCGTTGTTCATTACCCAATATATGGCCCAGGTATTCCAATTTGCGACGTTTGATGATTATGACCAGTTCGCGCTCTTTACCCATTCTGTGTAAAACTTCTTCGTGGGTAACTTTGTCTATTCAGGAAATCCTCAACATGCCTCTATAGCACCACATTTCAAATGCTTCAAGTCTCTTCAGTGGCGCTTCAGTTAAAGTCCATAACTCTAATCCATCTAGACGAACCGAGAATACGTAGCTTTTATGTCCATTTTATATGGTGACTGTTCTATTTTGACAAAAGATAATCTTGTCTTCTCGATCCTTATTTTAATGTCCGTCGAATATTCCCATTGTTTGTTCAAATTCGCACTTAAATAGCAAAAGTTGGTGATTTGTGACTGGTCGTTTGTTAACTGATAACTGGTCCGGTGCTATCCTATTTTTGTTTAGGACCATGTATTTGGTTCGTTTAATCCAGCCCAAACCTGCTACTTATTTCTGCTACCCCAGAGACAAGCGTCTGCAGACTTTTCAGGCTATCAGCAAAAATTACAGTGTCTTCAGCGTATCTTATGTTGTTTAGTTGTTCCCCATTCCCTAGTCTATGTCAGTTAGCAATAGGTTTTTAATGTGCTCTGAATATATATTGAATAATAATGGTGACAGTATACATCCTCGTCTTTTTTATCGTTTTTGATCACTTCTCTTTTTATCTTTATGTCGTATGTTAAATGATCCCCAGCTCTAATAGCTGCAGTTTGGTCGTTATATATACCGTTTAATATACGGTGGTCTCTGCTATCTAGCCTGCTGCTTCTTTGATCTTTTTGTGAAAGTTAAACGAATCGTGTTTTTCTTCTAATTTTAGTTTCTAGAATTCACGATTTTAGCTTCTCTGCGAGCTTTTCTTATCTGTCTCTACCTAGATGCTGATATGAGGCGTAGTTTTCCCCCTTGGATTATCTATCCATTATCTGTAATATATTGGTACGATTATCCATGGTTTTTGTTTTTTTTTTTATCATTTTCGGTGGCATGTATTGA
>NC_092806.1:93610260-93657760 GCF_040954645.1 Diabrotica undecimpunctata | reverse complement strand
CGTAGGTGACGTCATGCTCGTCGGAGTACACATTTCGATTAGTTGAGTAGCATATCGGTATTTGTGTATCATGACTTTGTCTATACTATCCCCACCCCAATATAAAGTGCTGTTGCGTATCAAATAGCATTTTTTATCTAATGCAGTTGATCCCTATAATAAATTTTTCCGCTGACCAATTCTTCTTTAAAATTGTAAAACGCGTAAATGCTACAACTCAACACAAATCACTACTCCCAAAGAAATAATTGATATATGATCTAGAAAATATTAGTACATACTTACATTGGTAAATGTTGAATCATACTTTGAATCAAAAAGAAACCCTCATGATCATGAGTTTTTGAAGCAATCAATTTCTGGAATACTCCTAGAAATCCGCTCTATAAAACAAAGGTATTAAATACATTAATTATTTTACTTAGTATTAAAATATCAAGTTTGTTTGTGTTATACGACTGCCAGCCTTTCTACACTCATTCATAACAGGTCAAGATATGATAATGTAACGAAAAGCTAATTTCGACGTACCCCACATAACATTTGTACTCCTCAGAACGATGACGCATGTTCGAGAACCTTCGAGATGGCGAGCAAAGATGGCGAAACAAGTGTTGGTAAGAAATACGCGTGGTGGCGCATAGATGTGGACTATTTCAGGTGATTTTTGTATTAGTATTCCTGTATATAAGGAGCGCTATTATTAGTTTTAGTTAGTTGATAAGATAATATCGTGCTATACGCTTAAAAATAAATCGTTTAAACAAATTAGAACCGTTCGTTTTATTTTAAAAGATTTTTCAGTGGTTTCACGGTGTGAGATAATTTATTAATCTAAAAATAAATTAAGTAGTGACTTTTAGTGAAAAACCACTTGTCCAATATCAAATCTTTAGAATTCATATCCGAAATTGGACAGTATAATTTTATCACCCAGTAGACCGAATGAATCTATTTGTTATTAAATACACACACGTAGTTAATTAGGTTACATACACATTTGGTCAATTATCAATAATATAATTTGTACATCAGTCAAAAGTGCTGACAAAGTTAAACTATGTACATAAATTAAATACACATGTCACGCGAGGTCCGCGAAAATATTGACCCAATTAAAGTTTATATAAAACTAAGATCTCTTGCCTAGAGAGGCATTCAATCAATATTCACTCAACGAACTTGATAGTCCTCAACGATCAACTTCATCAGTCTCTACTCAAAGTAATCCCGGGTCTACACCCATAGTGTACGTCTCTACAATAAACTCTGCTACTATTATTTGGTGTTTCCATTACAACTGAACGAACATCTTCACTGAGCCAACGAAGGGGATTTGTTCACCACTTTTAAACTTTTGAAATGTATTGATCGTCGAGATCATCCGCGTAGTTCGGGAGAAATTCGAAAATGTTTCTCAAACGATTGACAAAACTTCTAGAAAGAATGATGAAAGATTCGATGAAACTTCTCAAATTATTAAAGAAGTATGTACTCCGAAAAATGAGAAATTTGAAGAAGTTTCTAGAATATTCGATAAGATACAAAAAAATGTAAATGACGTAGAAGAGAATATTAAACAGTTAGAGAGCATAATAATCAATACAAAAGCGCTACCACCATTTAATGCAGTAGTTTTAGATCCTGTTGTGAAAGAAGAATCACCGAGAGACAAACCATATGAGATTCAAATTGCCACCATTTCATGGAAAGTCTTCTTAGAACTCTTCCATATACCTTACACAATTTGAAGCTATTGTGACAGTCAATCATTGGTCCGAACAAGAAAAGGCTGTTTCCTTGACTGCTGCTTTACGAGGCGATGCTGCGGATATCCTACAATCGATTTCTAAGGGTCAAGAAAAATATTACCAGACCTTGTTCACTCTACTAGACACTAGACAAACGTTATGGAGATGCTAATCTACAACAAGTGTACCAGGCACAACTAAGAAGTAGAATTTAATAAGCAAATAACAATTTGCAAGAGTTTGAACCAGATGTTGCTCGTATAGTGCTGTTGTCTTATCCGGAGGTACCAAACAACATTTTGGAAGAAATTGCTGTGGATACCAGCTGTGGATTGCATCAATGGGTTGAAAGACAGTGAATGAATAAGAACCGAAAATTCTTCTTAATCTTTTTGCGTTTCTAAGATTAATAAACGAAACATTTTTGGGTGCTTCTTAAAAAAAATTAAAATTAATAAAAAAAATTTATTTTTGTTTTTACTCATAATAAATCATTGCGTTTGTCCTAAATCTTCAATTGAGAACGGCGTGAGAAAGAAAATAAAGCGGTCGATTAACGATTGGAATTTGGGTGGAGCTCTTGTGGCTGGGAGAGAATAAATTTTGTCATCACTTCACTTCCATGTTGACAATCGTAGAGGTACTAGGTGTGGGAGTCCAACCTGGAAGGGTTGCTTGTTCTTTTTGCCGCAGTTGAGTACGTGGCCCGTAAAACAAAATGGGAAAATCCATATTACACTGCAGTACGACTATAATAAATAAGTACATAATAATATGTCTCATTTCGAGAGATAGTAAACAGCTAAACAAAGATGAAATAAAGTGATAAATTTCGATTAAGCTGAAAATTTAGAGTCAGTGCCGGCTGGAGAAAAGAAAGCCAAGTTCTATGTAAGTTTTTCAATTTAATTTAAAACTTGTCAAAATGTTTGGAGATACAATCGCAAAATGTTTTTTATGTGGAGAACCAAAGAAAGATACCTGATTTCATATAACTTTTATAACATAAGTATTTAGTGCATTGTGTGCAAGATTTTTTTGTGTAAAGTTTGTCTGTCAATTTTTTTGTACAACCTACAAGTTTGTTTGTTCAGTAATACCTTTTTGTTCAGCTAATTTTTAGGTATTTTTTTTATTAGATAGTAAGTTATAATATCGATAATATCATGATAATTATGCTATAATTATGGTAAGTATTTTTGCTAAGTTTTGCTATTTAAATTCGCCTTTCAGCGTTACCCAGTTATAAAAGTATTCCATCTAATTTTAGGAATATTTGTTTAATACCTGATTTGTCTAAATTTACAGTTTTGTTTTTTTAGAGCTATTTGCCTTGTTTTATTTATAGAACTTTTAAGAAATAAAGATTGTTAATTTGTATTAATTTTATTTGTTTATTACTCTCTCATAATCTTCCTTTCTTCTGGTAACTAATAAGAAGGTAAACCTGACAGGAATGTAGAACGATAATATAAGGTAAGTGTGCTTGCTTCTTTTTCTTTTTGACTATGTATGTATTTTGGTTTTTTTGGGAGGTTTAGCCTGACATTTTTTTAAACTTTCTTAAACCATCCTCATAGGTCTAGTGTCGAGTTTTTCTCATGCCTCGACAAAGGACTAGATAGCGCCCTTTATTTTTCCCCTGTCTTTTAGTACCAAATTCTGTCATCTCCATTGGTACGTTTCAATTCCCAATTTTTTTTCTAAATATACCCGGCGTTTTTGAGGCCGACGTGAGAAAGAAAGTAATTAGCGGTCGATCAAAGATTATAACGTTCGAAAATAGTACAAGGCCATCTTAAATTATCGCCAGCAACAGTAAGGCTTAGAACAGCAACTGGTGAGCTAATTAATGCATATAGCGAGGCTAATATGTCGGTATCCATTATCCAGACCACAGTGGAGAGTATTAATCGAGATCTCCGACTAGTTTATATTGGGGATGGATTTACTAAGAAAAGTTGGGGCTGATAGGATAGGATCATAAGATAGGATCAAAGAAAACATGCCTGGTTTATTTGGATGATGTAATTGTAGTTGGAAGATCCTTCGATGAACATATCAAGAATCTGACAGAAGTCTTCCAACGATTGCGGGCAGTGAATTTAAAGTTAAGTCCGAAGAAATATCACATGTTTAGATGAGAAGTGAAGTACTTGGGACATATTGTATCGGGTAATGGTGGACCAGTTGATCCTGAAAAAATTGCAACAATCAGGTACCAAAAGATAAACACGAAATGAGAAGTTTCCTTGATCTATGCACATATTATCGACGTTTTGTCAAAGGATTTGCCAACATCTCCAAGCCCTTAACGACACAAGAAGGCAAACAATATACATGGATTGAAGAGTGTCAAAAAGCTTTCGAACAACTACAAATGGTTCTGATAGGCCCACCGATTTTTCTGCCCGAGAAAAATTTGTCATGGATACCGACGCTAGCAACAGTGCAATATGAGCTGTTCTATCCCAACTCCAGGATGGACATGAAAAAGTCATCGCTTACTTTAGCCAAGTCCTGTCGAAACCAGAAAGAAACTATTGCGTTACAAGGAGAGAATTGTTAGGCATAGTGAAGGTTTGCGAGCATTTCCATAAATACTTGTATGGAAGAACGTTCGTTCTTCGAACGGATCAGACCGTTCTAAAATGACTACTACAATTCTGTAATCCAGAGAGCCAGGTGGCAAGATGGTTAGAACGATTACAAGAATAGTATTAAGAGATCGAAGACAGGGCTGGAAAAGTTCACTTAAATGCTGATGCCCTTTCGAGGCGGCAGTGCAAATTGTAATCACTGTCTTAAATTAGAAGAACGACTTTGCTCCATGAGACGAACCACCGTCATTAATGATCAATGGCATCCTCAACGGTTACAAGACGCCCAAGCAAATGATCCATGTAAAAAAAGAGTATTAGATTGGATGCGTCGAGGTGAGAGACCTTCTTGGCAAAACATTTGTGCATGTATTCCAGAAGTCAAGTCCTTCTGGAGCCAATGGAATTGACTGTACTAAAAGATGATCTTCTGTACAGAACCTTTGAGAACGATGATGGTACAGAATCTAAGTTTCAGTTGCTTGTACCTAAAGTAAAGCGTCAAAAGTATTACGTCAGTTGCATGACGGTGCATCAGATGGACACTTTGGTATTACGAAGACTCTGCAAAAGGTTCGAGGACGATTCTATTGGGTTAACTGTAAGATGATGTAAGAAGATGATGCCGGAAATGTAAAATGTGTGCAACCAATAATAGTCCAGTTGGTGGACTAGTGCACCCATGAAACAGTACAATCTTGGTAGTCCTATGGAAAGAGTAGCAGCCGACATTGCAGGTCTATTTCCAGAAACGCATGATGGAAATTAATATATCCTGGTAGCCATGGATTATTTTACGAAATGGACTGAGACCTATGCGATACCAAATCAAGAAGCTGCTACCGTTGCAGATGTACTTAAATAATTCTTCAGTGGTTTTCGTGTTCCCGACCAAAGGCGAAACTTCGAGTCAACCCTCTTTCAAAACGTTTGTAAATTGATTGGTGTCAATAAGACCAGAACGACACCCCTGCATCGTCAATCAGATGTAATGGTCGAGAGGATTTTTACACGTAGACACTGTCATCGAATACCATAGTCTGCGGACTAGTGCGCATTTCGATGCGCATCGCCCCGCCTCGAATTTTCCCATTGGCTCTTGAATTGGCAATCTCTATTTATCGCTCGAACAGCGGATATAAATATTAGCGATTTTCAGGTCAGCCAGGTCAGTCCCTCACGGGCTCTCCGAGAGCTTAGGAGCTTAGTTCTCTCGGGGCTCTGCTTCCTGCATTTTCTATACTCTGTGACTGAGAGTTATTTTTCGACTTCAACTTGGTGTTTTATTTCGACGAAGAAATTGTCATGTAAGAAATATCTTGCCTTTTTCAAGGCAAGACACCGAAGCAGAAATATTTACAAGTCCTTACCCAGTAAATGGACTTGGGTAGAGGAGCATTCCACATCGATATTCGAAGCCCTCTACAGAGCACCCGGAGATAACAGAAGGTGGTTAGACCCTTGAGGTGGTTAGAAGGTGGAGAGCCACTGAGGTTAGAATGCTATACTCTAACACTCCGCCATCGAGCTCTGTAGCAGTCCTAATGCCTTCCGTGTGCCAGATGTCTCAACGAGTCAGCCTTCTTCGACGCTTGAAGCCTCAACAGCCTGAAGTAGCCACAGTCCCTGCCTCCCCGAAATGTGGCGATACCACGGAGGCCCGGGCAAACTCGCCTACGAAACCCCAGGATAAAGTGGATGGGTCTCTGATTGTAGAGAAGAAGACGAACCGCTGAGAGAAATGCTACACCGACCGTGGATGGAGCCTACCACAGAGGGAGATGCAGTAACATCCGCCCCCCAGGTTCCAGATAAGTGTTGTTTGAGTTTTATAGACAATTTTTTTACTTTACTTTGTATTTTTATACATTTATTTCTTGTGTATTTTCACATGTTTTTTTTGTATTTTTATTCAATAAATATTTTTCGGGTAGCAAGTAGACACTTTTCTACATCCTGCCCACGCGAGCCATGCTTTGCTCTCAATTCCTTACCGAGAGAAATCATGTCCCATTCCTTTATCCTTCCAAAATCTGGTTACCTACTTCCTATCCCTCGCTGGTGAAGGGCAGCAGCGATCATCAGTACCAGTTCAATGCGTAGAGGAAATGATCCTGGACCGGCTTGAAACTGGATTACCACAAGCATGACTGGAGCAGTTTAAATGGTTGTGGTACTGCGATGGGGAAGGCAACGGAAAAACCACCCCATTATATTTTCCACAAATCTAAATGGCAGACGAGAAAAAGAGTGCCCCTCAGTCCGGGGCACCCCTTAAATGGGGAGAAGTTGCGAAGAATCCCCTGTCAACTACCCAAGAAAGTGCACAGAGAATACAAATATACGACCGAATAGTACGCATTGCCACCTGGAACGTACGCAGCTTATTTATGTCCGGGAAACTGGCAAACACTGAAGCCGAGATGGTAAGACTGAAAATAGACATCTTGGGGATGAGTGAAGTAAGATGGCCTGGATCAGGAATACAAAAAACAAAACATGGATACATATACTATTCAGGTGAAACCGACCCAGAACATCAATATGGAACTGCTATATTAGTGTCGAACAAAATTGCTCAATCAGTCATAGACTTCATCCCTCTAAATGATAGAGTAGCAATGTTGAAATTACAAACAACTCACAGAAAACTAAATATTATTCAGGTCTATGCTCCAACAAGTGACAAGTAAGACGAAGAAATCGAAAAATTTGTTGAAAATCGAAACAACATAGATGAAATAATGAGACTGACAAAAAGAGGTGAGATAACGATGATCATGGGTGACTTTAACGCTAAAATTGGTCGTGGTGCTGAAGGAGACCACACAGGAACATACGGTCTAGGTACCAGAAATAATAGAGGAGATAGACTTGTATAATTCTGCGTAGAAAACAATCTGTTAATAGCCAATACCTTCTTCAAACAACATCCTAGAAGGCTATACACATGGAAATCACCTGCAGACAGAAAAGACAAAATTGTTAGAAATCAAATTGACTTCATTTTGCTCAATAACACCTTTAAGAAGTACATACAATCTACGAAAACATACCCTGGAGCTGATATACATAGCCATCACAATCCAGTTATAATGGATTTTAGATTAAAAAGATTTCTCAAAGTCAAAAAGAAAACAGTGACAAGAAAAATAGACATCTCACAACTGAAGAACCCTGAACAGCAAAAAGAAATAAGTATCAAGCTTGAGGAAGAAATAAAAACGATCGAAAACTTGGTACAGACAGACATTGAAGTAACATGGACTGCTCTAAAAACAAAAATAAGAAAGATACAAGAAGAAGACATCGGGTTCATAAAACACAACAAAAAACAAGAATGGATAACGCAAGAGATCATGGACCTCATGGACGTAAGACGAAAACATAAAACAAGCCCAATAGAATACAAGCGAATCAACAAAATCATTAGAAAAAGTGCAGGGAGGCGAAAGAAAACTGGATGTCAACAAAATGCCTAGAAATCGAACAACTTCAATACGACACCTTTAATATTCATAAAAAAGTAAAAGAGATGGCAGGTAGACACAAAAAGAGACAAGCAACAATATTAAAAAATGATAATAACGAAATAATTATGGGAACAGAAGACAAACTAGAGAGATGGAAAGAATACATACAAACTCTTTTTGACGACGATAGACCTTGTTCTCCACCATCCACAGATAAATCGAATAAATGAAAAAGGCCCAGAAATAACCAAAGAAGAAGTGATTCACGCAGTAAAATCTCAGAAAGATGGAAAAGCCACCGGTCCAGACCGTATCAATGTCGAAATAATAAACTAATTGCAGATAACGAAAGTAAAAGCCTAGATTTAATGACAGCACTATTCAATAAGATATATGACACAGGTAAAATACCAACAGACTGGCTAAAATCAACATTCGTAGCATTACCAAAAACATCGAATTCCTCACAATGCGATGATTATCGAATATTAAGCTTGATGTCTCATGTCCTTAAAACTTTTCTCAGAATTATCCATACACGAATTTACAAGTGCGAGTTCCAGATGAGTGACACTCAATTCGGATTTCGAAACGGATTGGGAACAGGAGAGTCTCTTTTTGCTTTAAATGTGTTAACGCAAAGATGCAGAGACATGAATGTAGATGTATATGCATGTTTTATTGACTATCGAAAAGCATTTGACTGCGTTAACCATCAAAAGATGATCGAAATTCTGAGAACAACTGGAGTTGACGAACAAGACTTGCGAATTATCTCAGAACTATACTGGCACCAAACGGCAACAATTGAAATAGAGCACACAACATCCGAAGACATACAAATCCGACGAGGAGTGAGACAGGGTTGCCTCTTATCACCGCTACTCTTTAATTTGTATTCGGAGTCTATATTCAGAGAAGCATTAGACGAGGTCCAAGGCGGAATTAAGATTAACGGAATCAGCATAGACAACATCAGATATGCTGATGATACGGTCTTAATAGCAAGCAACGCACAAGAACTACAAAATATAATAAATGCGGTAGTTCACCACAGCGAAATGTTCGGTTTACATCTAAACGTTTCCAAAACTAAAACTTTAGTATTTTCAAAGACATCAATAAACGTACAGGTGTATGCCAAGGGTCAAATAATAGAACAGGTAAATTCCATAAAATATTTGGGAACAAATATCAATAGTCAGTGTAATCCAAAAAAAGAAATCCTATCAAGAATCGAACAAGCAAGGAAAACATTCATGAGCATGAAAACATTTTTTACAAGATCAGACCTTAGTCTACAGCTTAGAATCCGAATGATCAGATGTTACCTTTTTTCTGTCTTACTGTATGGCTGTGAAAGTTAGACAATGGACTCTGAAATAGAAAAAAGAATAGATGCCTTTGAGATGTATATATACAGACGAATGTTGAGGATTTCATGGGTATAAAGAGTTACTAATGTTGAGGTACTTCGTCGCATGTGTGAACAAAAAGAATTACTAAGAATAATCAAAGAGAGGAAAATGCAATACTTGGGTCATGTGTTGAGAGGCAAAAGATATGAATTACTTCAAGTTATACTGGAAGGAAAAGTACAGGGCAAAAGATCAGTAGGAAGATGCCAGACTCGTGGCTGAAAGACCTGAGGAGATGGTTCGACCGCTCATCCGCAGAGATCTTTCGCGCAGCAGTTTCCAAAACTACAATTGCCATTTGGATCGCCAACCTTCGAAAGGAGACGGCGCAATGAGAAGAAGAACGATAATTTCAAGAAGGATACTGAACAACAATGATGACAGTAGGTCTCCTTGTCGCACCCCCTCGCCCTTGTCTTCAACTTACCTGTTTCTTTTCTGTTTATTTTAATCTTATTTTCTGTTTTTTTTTTTGAGTTTGATCTTCGATTTATCGTTCTTAGTAATTTTTCACTAATTTCTATTTCACGTAGTGGCTTGTATATTTCTTTCCGTTTTATTCTGTCAAAAGCTTGTTCAAAGTCGTTGAATAGGGCCACTGTAGATTTCTCGTATTCATAACTTTTCGCTTGTATTCCACACAGCAAGAAATTTTGATCTACTCTGCTGTGCCCTCTTCTGAATCCACATTGATATTTTCCTATTTCTTTATATATCTTGTTGCCTTTTTTGTGAATTGAGCGCAGTGTGGCTTCGGCCTATTCTTTCGGTATGCACCCTGGTTTCCATATTTCTTTTAGCAACTTTTCCAAGTGCTTCATTAGTACTGGTCTTCTATATTTGAACATTTCAGCTGTTCCTTCATCCTTTGCTGGGCTCTTATTTTTCTTTAATTTCTCTATTATTTCTTTTTCATTAGATTGTCTTTTCTCTTTTCGTTCTTGATCGGTATTTTGTTGCAGTTCTTATTCTTCTGTTTCACATTCTGTTGCGGGTATTTCATTTAGAAGTTCTTCGAAGTATTCTTTCCATCTCTTCAGTATTTCTTCATCACTTACTAAATTCCTTTCATTTTTGTTTTTGTAGTGTACCGGTTTTCTTTGGTAACCCTTTCTATCATTTTTCACTTCTTAATATAAGTTTCTAATTTCTTTATTTTCAAAGCTTTCTTCTATGTATTTTAATTCATCTTCATTGTATTTTTTTTCTTCGAAGTTATGATTCTTTGGTTCTTTTTTTTGTTCATTGTATTTTTTATCTATCTTTAGTGTTGTTTCTTGCATTATTTTGAGTCTTAATTTATTTCATTCATCTAGTTCTGTTTTACATTCGTCATCGAACCGTTCTTTGTATTCGTCTTTTATATTTATATTACTGCCTTGCGCTGCTTTGGTCATACATTTATTTGCATCCATGTTGGTTTAATATTTCCATTTTCTGCAATATTATCTAATTCTTTAGTGACTCTCTTTCATATTTATTTTGTTCTTCTTCTGACAGTACTCTAATAAGTTTAGTTGTTTTGTGTTTTTTCCCGCTGATTTCTAAGAACTGGTATCAGCTGCTTCATTTGTATTCCAACTATAAAATGATCTGTGTCGGCATCTGGTCCTCTGTATGTTCTTATGCTCTTTATACATTTTCCATGTTTTTTTTTTCGACGAGCACATGATCTATTTGGTGTACAGTTTTCCCATGTGGCGATCTCTACGGTACCTTTTGTGTTGGAAGTACGTGCTCATAATGATCATATTTCTTCCTTCTGCAAATTTATTAAGAAGTGACCATTTTCGTTCGTTACTTCATGCAAACTATGTTTTCCTATTATGGGTACGTATATTTCTTCTTTTCGTATTTTTGCATTAACATCACCTATTTTTACATCGTATTTGGGAATATTTTCGAATACTGTGTCTATTTGAATATAGAAGTTTTCCTTTATTTCTATGTTTTTCTCTTCAGCCGGTGTATGTTTATAAATGTAATTTTTTGGTATTTTCCCCTTATTCTTAGTATGCATATTCTCTCTGAAATTAGTTTGAAGTCAACGATTAGATCTTTCCTCTTTTTATTTACCACAAAGCATGTGACGAACACTCTATTTTTTCCTCCGCTATTGAAAAATAAAGTTATTTATTTTTCTATTCCGCTAAATATTGCCTTTGAATAAAAATTAGGATTTTTAATACATTTTCCTATTTACCACTCTGCAAATTATATCCTTTTCAAATAATCGTTTGGGTATAATTTTTGTCGAAAAATTGTATGATAAGGTCTAAATTTATGTTTTCTTAAAATTCTCCTAATGAGCGTTTCACGTTAAGAAAATATCATTAGGCTTATGGAGATCAGTGTTGCCAAAACTCTCAGGCATGCGGTTTATTAGATTGTCAATATATGATTCATTCTAATCAGAGCCGTATTCAGCACTGTGTAGTTGCAGTTAATTAATTTCACTAATAAAGGATATGTATAGTTGAATACAAAATAATGCATTATAAATACCTGTTTCTTTAATTGACAGATATAGGTATGCATTTATTATAGGTCTAATAAAAATAGTTAAATTTCACTATTGTTTAACATCACATATTGATTAACGCTTTAAATAAGATATAACTAAAAAAACAAGTGCAGCTTTAATTTTATTTTCATGTAAGTAATAACAACAATTACATACATAAAATTTTTTCCTTGTATACAGTGTGAATCACCTCTAACGGAACGAAAGATTACAGCGAAAGAGTAAAAAAATTAAATTATTAGTTTGTAAGTTGATAAAAGCTACATTTTAAAATTATTTTGAAATACACAGGGTATCCCAATTACAAGGTTGTTACGCCATCTTTTGCGCGGTCGGCCGATACTTCTTCCACCGATTAATGATTTATCTCTTGCTATTTTGACCACACGTGTCACTCCCATTCTGCTTATGTGGTTATTCCAGTCTTTTTTCTATTTAGTGTCCATTCTATTTAGTGTCCATATATATATATATATATATATATATATATATATATATATATATATATATATATATATATATATATATATATATATATATACATAGACATAGCAAAAAATACGACCATTGATTAAATTTAAATTATATTCAATGGTTGAATACCAGAGGTTTTATCGGTCAATAATTGGCAAATAAAAGTCGTCAACTACTTTATTGATTTATTCGAATACGTTTCGCATTTATTTTTAAAAGCATCATCAGTTCACTACAAATAAAAAAGATTTTAGAATATAAGTAAACAACCAACAGGGTTCATACTTACAAAAACAATTTGTAGGGTTTTTTAGATGTTATAAAAACTCTACGATAACTTAACATTAAAGATTAACAACTAAACGAGAGAAACGAAACAAAAAAATACAAAAAAAAACTGTAGAAAAACTGTCCTTCGGTTAAAATCAAATGAACTAGTGTTCTTACAGTTTTTCTTGTATTTTTTTGTTTCGTTTAGTTGTTAATCTTTAATGTTAAGTTATCGTAGAGTTTTTATAACATCTAAAAAACCCTACAAATTGTTTTTGTAAGTATGAACCCTGTTGGTTGTTTACTTATATTCTAAAATCTTTTTTATTTGTAGTGAACTGATGATGCTTTTAAAAATAAAAGCGAAACGTATTCGAATAAATCAATAAAGTAGTTGACGACTTTTATTTGCCAATTATTGACCGATAAAACCTCTGCTATTCAACCATTGAATATAATTTAAATATATATATATATATATATATATATATATATATATATATATATATATATATATATATATATATATATTTTGTTATGATATGTAAAATCGAGAAAAATATTGGGTTAATTAAAATATTTCAAAGTTCAAAAACATTAAAATAATTCAGATAAGTAGGATAATAACCAACAAACATTTCGAAGAAGGAAAGTTATTAAATTCTTGGATTACCTGTACTAAACAAAATGTAAGCTATACATGAATTATTTCTTTATTATACTTGAGTGACCCGCATAAGTTTAAGTGAAAGCCAAAGACAATTGAACAGGGTTTTTCAAAATACATTAATGCAGTGATTAAAGACAATAGAAGGGATTATAGAAAGAGGTTTTTGTTAGTTTTTAAGAATTATAGAAAAATATTATTTGTAAATAAGTTTTAGGAAATTTATAATTATAGGTAAAAATTTGTTTGTTATCGAAATGAAAAAATGGGGGAATTGTGACGAGTTTTGATTGGCGGAGATTGAAAAAGGTGGGTTAGGTATGTAAAAATGAAAGTTTAGCTAGATTTAGGAGAGAGAAAAGATAATCAGTTGGTTTCCAAGTCTGTAAGACGAACAGTGATTGTTCTCTGGCTGTTCCCGAGATGTAGCAAGCAGTAGTGTTGAATGTTAGTGAGTTTTTGTGGAGTTAGTGTATCTGACAGAAGCTGAAGCAGCAAAATATTGTAAGTCATATTTTCCTACTTATATTCCAAGAGTCACTGTTCAGGCCAACGAGAGATTCAGTTTATCGTAAAGAGAAGATATTCCAAGAGTCAATTTTTCACTCGGGCCAACGAGAGATTCAGTTTATCGAGAGGAGAAAGGCTATCATAATTTGAATGATTGTTGCTTTTGAAGATCATTAAGGACGATATACTTGCAACAATCTGTTGTAAGATTGCTGATTACATAGGGAGCGGTTGAGAGGAGATAATACAGTCTACAAGGAACAAGGATTTGGACCACTCATCATCAGAGAGAGATATTTTTGTTTTCTGCAGTTTTTTTCTTTTATTGATAACACAATTTTACACGTAATTTAGAAAGGATATAAATATTTTGATTAGGAGAGTTAGAATAGTTTGGGATTTTGAGTTTTCAATGAATATTGTTTGTACCATTAATTTTGATTGTTCACGTACGGAGAACAAAATTTTGAGAATCCTTATATGAGATTTGTTTATTGAAAACTTTTGAGTGTGAATTATTTCATTATTTTTTATTTCAATATATAGTGTTAGATCATATGTGTTTTTTATTATTCCGGTATTCTCTGGACCTTACCTTTCACATGTAATAGCATAGATATTGAAGCACGAATTTAACCCTGAGATAAAAGAATTAAAAATTGTGATAGAGTCATAATCATATCATTTAAATAATTTTAATTAATCAAAAAAATTAATTAGCTAATTATTGCTTGGCGCACCAAGACTTTAAATATCACAATAATATATATATTTGGCAAATAACAAAAGAAGTCAACTACTTCATAAGTTTATCGAAGAAGTTTCGCTTTACATTTCTAAAGCTTCATCAGTTATCTAAAATATAACAGATGACATAGAGTTTATAAGAAATACAGATGTTAATAGTTCATAACTTAGAAATCAATATGTAGTATATTATCGATGTTATTATATATCTACTGTAAACTTTACACTATTTAAAACTAACTTAACAAAAAAAAAACAAAAAACACACAAACTCTGCAGAAAATAATGTTCATATTAGTAGGTACGAAGATTAAAAAAATTTTAAACGAACATTTGGCTTCATTTAGAGATGGTTCTCCACGGAAGACAAACAAAGCACTGATTTATTGCAATCTATGCAAACAACGTGACGCGATACTAAAATTTATATATATATATATATATATATATATATATATATATATATATATATATATTAAACCTAGAGCTAAGAATAATACTACTATAAAAATTAATATTAAACTAACCAGTCTTCCGGGTTGAACCGCGTCGATATCCATTGGGACGAGCTTTCGACATCCTCTATAATGTCTTCTTCAGTGCTTCTGAGGTTTCAGTCTCCCGAGTCCCCAGACACTACTACACTTATCACTAGTCACTTCACTATAAGACTTTTCGGATTTGGCAAATTGTGTCCGTCGATGTGCACACTATCACATAATTTACTCACTACATATTAACATCATCCTCATCTTCTCTATCATCGTTATCACTTTCATTACTGTCACTGTCAACCGTCACATTTATTGCCACAGGATCAATATCGTCCATCAACCCATCAATAACCCAAAATTTTTGCTCTTCCTTAATACCAAGTTTACCAGAGTTTTTCTAGTTTTCCACTGTTACTACACCAAATGCATTTCTTATTAATTGTTCCATAGCGGCGGCCTTAAACTCTGTGTTGTGTGAGGCAATATGTCTTTTGACTTGACTCCATACTATTTCAATTGGATTTAACTCACAATGGTATGGAGGTAGTCTCAGAATGGCAACATTTTTCTCTATGCACATCTCGTCGATTTTATATTTTATGTATTTTTCTTTGTATGTGTTTACGACTTCCATGAGCTCTGATTTTAAATAATCTTCTTCAAAAAAGATATCTTTCTCCAGCAACCACGTCTTAATTTGATCTTTATTGAAGGCTTGTGTCGGAATCACTTCTTCTCTCCTCGAATGGTACGAAGCGTTGTCCATCACCACAACACTTTTCTCTGGAAGATTAGGAAGCAGCTTTTCCTTAAACCATTGTTCAAATATAGGACCATCCATCTCATCATGATAGTCCGCTGAGTTTTTTTTTAGCTAAAAATCAAAAAGCAGCATCTTATACAAAGCCCAATTCGCTACCTGCATGCACTATAAAAAATCGGGGGCTTCGTTGTGTCGGCTGTTTTATGCCTGTTGACAACCCCTTAACAAACGCATCCCTGGTTGAAGTCACTGAGAGGTCCTTCCATTCTTTAGAAACACTATGTCCAACATTCACCCAAGTTTCGTCCAAATAAACGACGGTGTATCCTTGAGAATGAAATTTTTTTATTTTACGCAAATAAGTACTGATGCATCCATTTTAGAATATCGGGCCGTTCAATCATGCTTGACTTTACTCCTCGTTTGCAAAAAACAAAGTTCATTTCATGGAGTATTCTCCACATTGTTGTGCGTGACATGTTTGCTAAATCTTTGTCTTTTTTAACCAGTGCAAAAACTTTGTTCAATTTCGGCGGTAAATTTTTAAAGAAAAAACTATGCACGATGGCACGTAGCCGCGTATGAACTACTGCATCGTAAGTGAACTTTCTGTTGTTCACTTTACTTTTGGTACGTTTTCTTGTTTTTTTTTTCACCACTTCAACACTTTCACCACTTCTTAAGCTTAGATGATAATTAAATACATTTAAAACAATTTGTTTTGCACGGATGTCCAAGATATTCCCTTAGCTTAATTTTTGAATTTCCATTTTCAATTAACATTTAACTGTAAAGTCAGAATAACAATTGAAGAACCACAAAGCCTTATTATCATTATGTAGTCTCAGAGAACGTTCATGTCTGTGGAAACGAAAATACAAATAATACAACCCTGAATCTGGCTTGTGTTCATCTTGACATCGTTGCGCTTCTATCGTCCATAAGAAATACATGGTCCTATATCCGCAATGTTATTTTCTTAACGTGAAACGCTCTTTAGCATCTGTCTTTGGAACACCCATTGCAACACCAAGTTGCAAATATAATTCAGATGCAGCAGTAACATTATTTTGGAATTAACCAAACGCATGTCGTATTTTTCATAATTTTCACTTTCATGTTTTTGTTGACAACACTTGAAATAGGTAATAGCATACAGTGTGTTCTATTTCGTGATAATTTTATTTAATGGAATCAATAATTAAAACATTTTAATTCACTTTGAACCAACAATAAGCAGTTAAGTATTCACTTTACTTTCACGTTAAATAGTTACTGATTTTTATTTTTGCTAAATAAAACTGTGAATAAAATATTAACATAATAGTAATACAACGAAAAAATGCGTTACTGCGTGTTTTATTTTTAAATGCCTTTAATATGACGTCAACTTTAAACATTTTATTTGCAGAGTAGCTTCAGGTGAAAGAATTAAAAATGTAAACGAAAAATGTCAAAATATATAGGGTGTCCCATATAAAAAACATAAGTTGGTTTTATATTTTCTTACTGTAACCCCATAAAAAAGTCTTGTACTCCACTGAACCCTTTAATAATATATCTATTAAAAGTTCCACTAACGTTTTAAAATTTTTTTTCAAAAAATTTTAAAAATCAAAAACTTTCTTAGTTTTTCCAATGAAGCTGCAATGATATTATAAATCTTGCTTTTTGGACCACAGCCTATGAGCCCAGATAAGAATGTATTGCTGGCTTTTAATAATTTGATTCCGTGATATTTACTGCTTGTTGGGAACTAATTCCTTCAATAACTTTACTTAACCGATTTATTTATTTTTTTTTTTCATAATAATTCAGCGCTCTTCAGTTTGTTACAAAATAAATGACTTAATATTCATTAACAACTTATGTGCGATTCGTTTGCTTTTTAAATAATTATTATTTTGTCGGCGAGCGCTACATCGCACTGAATGTAAAAGTGGATTTTTGCAATAACAATACTACGTAAAGAGTAGAAGAGTCAAGTCTCTTTACATTCCAAATTAAAAAAAAAAACAAATAAAAACAAATAAAAACAAACAATTATTTGTTTGAATTTTGTAACTCACAATAGTGAACCAAATAAGTATTCATATTATTTAATACTAATCCACTTTTAACTGAATTTTACAATATTAAATAACCTACTCCTTACAACACCACAGTGGATTTGCAAGGGTTAAATTCGAGATCTTTGGAACCAACTTCATTTATTTTCACTACTTTATCAACTACAAGATTTGTTGTAGTCGTAGACCTATGAGTGAGAGAGGCAACAAAATGTTTACTTATGATATATCAAAATAAAATACTTGACATTACCTATTACTTTACTTATTACAAGTCGTAGTTCAGAATAATTAAATAAAGTAATAATTATTAACTTACCACTTTATCCTGCGATACAATTTGTGGAGCTGCTTGTAGAGCGAAAGCGCATAATAATCTTACTAGTGGACTAATATTAGCAGGTCTATCCCATAGCACAGGAGCCAACAAGAATGGTAAAAGCTGCATGTAGGGTTCCAGATTATTACCTTGAGGTGTACTCTCCATCAAAAGAGAAAGAATTTGAAATACATAAGGAATAAATTCTGAAAAGAATACACAAAGTATTTAAGACAGCACTGATTGGTTAAAGTGGACCATGAGTCTTATATATGGTTCATATAAAGCCTTACCTTGAATATCCTGCTGTAGAATTCCTTGAAAAATGGGAAACAATATATCTTCAAATGCTGTAACAGCAGTGGGATTTGCCTTACATACGATTCTTAAAATGAATAAATAATTTTACAATAGTTACAAACACTTAAAACTAAACAATTTCTTACCTTATGGCCAATGAAAATGTTTCAAAAAGATAATGGTTAAAATGAGGTTTTGATGGATTTTTTGCAACCAATTGTAGCTTTTCTGTTAATTTTGGCAATGCGACGTTCAAGAATGGTAGGACTCTTTCTTGTAATGTAGAAAATGTTCTCATCAGTGCTAAAAATACATTTAAAAAAATAATTAGTAACGGATGAATAGACGAGAACGAGAATGCTAATATTCTTCAAGAAAGAAGATAGAAGAGTCCCTAACAACTGCCCAGAAAGAAATAATACAACACCCAAATTAACAACAAGAATAATATCAAGAAAAATAAATGAAATATTTACCTGTAGGAAGAATTAAAGCTCTGAATTGGGAAATCTTACACGCATACAACTTTCATAATAAGGCAGATAAACCGACATTTATGCGTAGGATAGATTAAGTGAAGGCATTTAACAGGATATAAATAAGAGATATAATAAACGAGGAGAAATATCCACAAATGCATACTGATGATATTAGGGGATTTCATCGTTAAGGTTGAGAAAGAGAAAAATAAGAAAGAAGTGGAAGGAAAGAAAACAATCAAGAAAAAACGAATTTGACGAGAAAATGCAATCTACCGTGAAAAATATATATACATTCATTCAAAAATATTAGATTTCAGGTCGTATAAAGAGAGTATAGAGGAGAAAATGTTGACTGGAACCACATATTAGTCAAGGCAAAAATAAAGATGAAAATAACAAAAAAACGTTTTCAACCAAATTAGTAAAGAAACTAGGCAAACTAAACCCTAGAAAATAAAGAGTAAATGTACAGAATATTTACCGAGAATGCTAGGAATATTTGAAACGAAAGACATAGAAAATAATTATAATAACATCAAAACTAGCACAGAAGATTCTTCTTATTTGAACGCTGTCTCAATTACTCTGGCAAAACTTTTCCTATCTTCTGCTGCTGGTATAGCTTCTTCGAAGCCTAGCTTGGTCCATTGTCTGATGTTTTTCATTTCGGCCATCTCTTCAGATATTCCTGGAAACTTCTTTTTTCTTGGGTTTATAACTGATAAGATTTTATTTATTCGTTGAAGAGTTTCATTCGACAATCTTGGAATCGCAAGGTATTTTCTAGATTCAACGATAAACCCACATCTTGACGGCTTTTAGTTTATTCATACTAGCACTCTTTAGCATCAATATCTCGAATACATAAAGTGATACTGGTGGTATTAAAACATTTTAGTCTTAGCTACATAATGAGATGTAAATCTAAAAGAAATCCCCTGTCTAATAAAACTATCCCTAAGTTGAGAAATTCCTGTTCTAATATTTTTCCAGTTATCGTTAGTGGCAATGGAATATTTTGTTTAACCTTGATTATCATTTTTTTTTTCGTTTAACTTAATCATGTGACATGCCTCATTTTCCTGACTTACAATGTTTTGTAATCAGACGATGAGTAAGGTGTCATCTGCTTATTTGATATTTGCATACCAGTATTTTCTATTACTGCGGCCACTTTTCTAGTGTTCTTCTAAATATTAAATCTGAGCACAATTTAAATAATATAGGGCACAGCACATAGGCTTGACTTATTACTCTCCTTATGTTCATACGTATTTACGTAACAGTTGGTCGTTAATTATTCTAATCTGAGCGTTTCGATGGCAGTACAATTTTTGCGAAAACGATTAGACCCCGACAAATAAATATCGCAAGGGTGGTTTGACAATAAATGCAACGAAAAAACAAAAGAAAAATTAAATGAATTTAAAATAACAAAAGAAAAATTAAATGAATATAAATGGAACAACAGAACTGAAATAGGATAACAAACAATACAAAAATCAGGAAAGTCAACAGGGATCCAACAGTTCTGAAATTTATATAAAATCATTAAGGGATTAAAGATAAAATGGATGATGCGAAAGGAATTCCCATTTATAAGGAATTGACTTACAATAGTGGAAGGGCTAAAATCAGGAAATGTAACAGGGTGGAATGATATTGAGCTAATAAAAAACGGAGAAGAACTGATGCCACCGATTTTAAAAGAAGAAAAGGTAAATAATAACTATTTAGAAAAAGAAGACACAACAAACATCAACAAGTACAGACAAATTTGCTACTGTAAACGACGTACAAAATATTGTCGAATATCTTAGAAAATAGGTTAGAAAAATGCACAAAAAACTCAATAGACGGACAATGTTAGGAGATCTTTAGAAAAGGGGGAAATCAAGCATAAACGCCATACATCTATTAAGGCATTTGATCAAGTGCTATTGATAAGTAAGTAACGTCTGATCAATAATATGATAGATAGACCTATACCTACAATGTATTCCTTTTTTATAACCTTTTATTCATAGACACCACGTTTTAGTGAAAATAAAAAATATTAAGGTGCCAATAAAAATTATCAGATTAACGAAAATCGCGATGTGCAACTCCATTGTAACGGAGATCACAACAGACGAGGTAAATACGAACAAAATCAACATATAACTAGGTATACAGCAAGGAGACCGTCTGTCTATGACACTTTTTAATATGATACTAGACGCAGCAATAAAGAAAACTGGATTACCAGAAACAGGAATTAGAAAGCTATTTACATAGAGCTCTACGCAAATTAAAGGATATGCAGACGATCTGGTATTATAAAACATAAGTCTGAAACAAGCACTGAAAACTCTTACTGCGGAAGCAAGAATTAAAGGATTAACAATAAATAAAGAAAAGACAAAATACATCTATGCTAGTCGCAAGAAATAAATACAACAGATATTTTATAAAAATTGAACAATAGCCATTCCAAGAAGTACAAAGATCTTAACACTTGGGAATGGTTGTCGACAGCTAAGAAATTAGAACCACGGAAATAACTGAAAGTATTTCCAATTTTTCATTTGGGCTTGATTCCCAAAATATATTAAATAAATAACTGGTTCTAGTTTACTATCTAAACAAGCAGTTCTTCTTCTTTCAGTTCCATCTTCTATCGAAGATTGGAAATCATCATGGCTATGCGGACCCTGTTGACTGCCGCTCTAAAGTAAAAAAGTATCTGACAATGCCACTCCCCTCTCTCTCTCAATCTCTCTCCCCTCTCGCCCTCTCTCTCAATCTCTCTCCCCCTCTCTCACAATCTCTCTCAATCTCTCTCCCCCTCTTTCTCAATGTCTCTCCCCCCCCTCTCTCAATCTCTCTCTTTCTCTCACCTTTTTCCGTGGTCTTCCTTTTGGTCTTACGCCCTGCATTTTCCTATCTATTTGGTCTAGCGTCCTAACTATCGTATCTGACAATGATAGTACACTGATTATTTACTTGGAATTAATGCCAAATTGAGACAATCCAAGCATAGCTGAATATCTTGGATAATAGATGGAATCCGAAGCACTCATGGCAAAATTAAAGCCTTAACTATCATGTCAAAAACAAGAGTGATTCGAAAGGATTATTGGTCAGCGGAGAAACATTTTCTGATGTGCCTTGAGAGATTTTGGAATACATTTGACACATACACACGATTATGTTTCCAAATTATGGGTTATAAGTTGGTTAGTTTTTCTCCCTACTCTGAAACACAATATTTCATAATTCCAAGACCGTATTCTAGCTAGGGCAACCAACTGAAGTATGTTCCCCATACATTCATCTCCAAAGTACTTGTCCATTATTTGAATAGTTTTCGCTAACTTTTTTTGAGTTTAAAACAAAATTTAATGCAATTTCTTGCTTACATATCTCCGTCATTTTCATCAATAACAAAAGGCAACTAACGCAGAAAAGATAATGTATACAAAAGCATACTATTACAAATTTGATATTTCCTGTTGATAACTGCGATATATGTCGCATGAAGAGGTTACAATTGTAGGCTCGTAAGCCACAGACGGTGTTGAACCGCTTTTGGCGTAAAATTTATTAACGATCGTTGGATACTTTTGGGAGAGACCCCGTATATATTATAAATATGTCATATAGAAGAAATTTGTTATTTTGATATAAGAATTATATTACCTTTCATAACATACTCATTTTCTTCTGAAACAGGTTTTTCTAGTATTCCAAAAAGATTTGTTAGAAGCGTTGTAGTAAAAGCTTCCAAATGGGCACCAGTAACTCTAAAAAATAATTATTTTAGTGAATAATTACATAATGTTATATATCTTTAACTTACATTGGCTGATTATTGGCCTTTATAATTAAAATTTTTTCTAATGTACAAGCGGCATAAGTGTGTACCACCGCACTTTCGCTAGTCATATGCCTAATTAATTGTGGAATCGTAGAAATAACGATCGCATTTGGAAGCACTGATCTAAACGTCATGATGTATTTTATGGCATCTGCTTTCAAAACGGGCAAATCATTAACTAAAAACGAAAATTCACGATATTATCTTTGTTGATTTAGATTGCGATCCTTTTAGTTTAGATTTTAAATATACAATGAAAAGAATTATACCATATTTCTGTAAATACAAAAATTCTGCTGCTAAAGCATGTGGTTATGTAGCAGTATTTCTAATCATATTATTGTATGTAAATCCATGTTTAAAATAAAACCTAGCAGGGTTTAAATAGTGTTATATTTTATTTACATTTCTAGTACACAGTCTCTAATCCGTCATTATTTGATCCGGCATACTTGATAATTGGGTATAACTTTGAGATGTCAAACTCAACTCAGATACATACTCAGATCATAAAATAAGCATAAATCACAATACCTTTCCATTTGAGCCCAAAATACGATAGAGTAGTAAAGTTCAAATACTGTTGAAAATGATTCTAAAGAATAAACATTGCGTCAGTGGCTTTGTTTATAGGAGATAGAAAATTTATTTTAATCTATAACATCATCCGCTTCGCATAAAATAAAAGAATCATCGGAAAAGTATAGGAAAATCACTATTGGTTCTATGGTCTCTTCTGAAGTTATCCGAAATATTTACTCTTCTTTAATAACGACTCACAGCACCTGTCCAGTATTCTGCAGTTACCGTTGTCAATTAGTAGTTCATAAGCTCACTAAAGTCTTTTATTTTAAATGAAATCTAGTTACATATCCTTTTATTTGTGACATTATAAACTGGATGGTCGATCGGATAGCCAAGCGGGCTGGGCGGCTGGCTTCTCCTTCGCTTCAATGCGAGAGATGTCAGTTCAATCCCCAGCTCGGTGAACAGAAAACAAAAAGGCTAACGCAGCAGTTTAAAATTCTAAATGAATCTGCGGCTTAGTCTGGAATATGCTGGTATCTGATCGGCCTATGGTGGAGCAGTACGGCAAGAGATAAGGGCTTGCGGCTCGGTGATACTCCTCCATAGATCCCTACCGGAAGGGCGTGTGCCGCCTAAATACCGGGTATATATATATATATATATATATATATATATATATATATATATATATATATATATATATATATATATATATATATATATATAAACTGGATGAATTGACAATGGTATGGTGATATATGAAGCACTATTATCGCACGTTTAGTTATTTTTATTAGTAACAGATTTTTAATTTATAACTTATGATTAGAAAATACCTTTACAAGTTCCTTTTTTAGCATGCCATCTCCAAATGGTACGTCTTTTTCGGTTAACCAGTTTCTAAGATAATCTAATATAATAAAATATAATCAGATTTTTTTAAGGTTAATCTCAAACTTTTTCTGTTAATCACGAACGATAAGTGGCATTTTAAAACCACCTTTAACGAACCCTTTATCGCATATAATATTTGTTATTATTGGCCATGGTTTCAATATCCTAGCATATATTTTTAACTAAGTGTACTTGGTTGAGTAATGCTGTATTTAGATAGTATATTTGTTTTATCTCCAGTATGCAATATTCCGTAAATACTCGCGTCTCGAACATTATTTCTTCATTTCGAGCATTGGCCTGCTCCTAATTTTTTCAATTTATTTTAAAAAAACATTCAGACAGTACAGTTGTAAAATAACAAAAATAATTAGATTGCTAAATTAATCAGGATAAAAGTTACATTTTTATTATGTTAATATTTCAGATCGAGTAGATATAATAAATAAAATCCTTATGTTTAGGGCGCAAGCTTATGATATACTAATTGGCATTTTGAATAAAATCCTTTATAAAAAGGTATATAAAAAACCCAGTTGGGCTATGTTGCATTGACAAAACGTTTTCGGAATAAATATTTCATCATCAGTGTCCTAAAATAGTATTTAACCACTTAATTAAAAAGAACATGAAATGATTTAAGTTTTGACTAAGGTTAATGTAAAAGTGTGGTTAATACTTACTAGTTAATACATGGATGTAGCCACTAAATATGTGGGTAAAAACCCTTTAAAAATTATTAAATAAGATTTGATTTACATTATGTCTAATTTATAGTTAAGATGTTAAAGTTACCGTTGGATTGGTAACATGGCGACATATGACTCTACATTAGTTGCGAGTCCTGAAACGGTATGTCTACGAGGACTTTGTCAAAGCAACTGATTGAAATGACAATCTTGGCAGGTTAAGACGGAAGTTATGACAGAGCAGTCAGTGTAACTGTATATGTCTATTTAAGACAGAAGCCAACGTTGTTTAAAATTGTGAAAGTTGAAATAAAATAAAATTATAACAGTATCAACCATCAATGTTATTGTTTTAAATTATGTATGTGAAATGAAATTGTGGTGAGAAAATTATGTGATTATAGTTAGGCAACCAACTATACAGTGTTGCCTAACTATAATCACATAATTTTCTCACCACAATTTCATTTCACATACATAATTTAAAACAATAACATTGTTAATGTTAACAATTTTATTTTATTTCAACTTTCACAATTTTAAACAACGTTGGCTTCTGTCTTAAATAGACATATACAGTTACACTGACTGCTCTGTCATAACTTCCGTCTTAACCTGCCAAGATTGTCATTTCAATCAGTTGCTTTGACAAAGTCCTCGTAGACATACCGTCTCAGGACTCGCAACTAATGTAGAGTCATATGTCGCCATGTTACCAATCCAACGGTAACTTTAACATCTTAACTGTAAATTAGACATAATGTAAATCAAATCTTATTTAATAATTTTTAAAGGGTTTTTACCCACATATTTAGTGGCTACATCCATTTATTAACTAGTAAGTATTAACCACACTTTTACATTAACCTTAGTCAAAACTTAAATCATTTCATGTTCTTTTTAATTAAGTGGTTAAATACTATTTTAGGACACTGATGATGGAATATTTATTCCGAAAACGTTTTGTCAATGCAACATAGCCCAACTGGGTTTTTTATATACCTTTTTATAAAGGATTTTATTCAAAATTTTTTAATATATGGTATACAGCCAAATACAGGAACTTTGTTTCCTTGTGGATTGAAATTGGCATTTTCTACCCTTTAACGCGCAGTGAGACATTAAGAAATATGTGTATTTTAAGTTTGCTGTTCACAGTTATTATTATATATGCACATATATAAAAATATATGTGCATAGAAAAATATAAAACATCACTTCGCTGCATGTCGGTATCTTATAAATCATCATGTTCTGGCTTATGGCTAAACAGTGTAACAAAATATAACTATACAGGGTGTCCAGAAACTCTACTGATAAACGAAAACCGCAGATTCCTCAGATAATTTTAAGACGATTTAACTTAATTTACCTATAGTCCGAAAATGCTTCC
Organism: Diabrotica undecimpunctata; assembly: GCF_040954645.1. Classification (NCBI taxonomy): domain Eukaryota; kingdom Metazoa; phylum Arthropoda; class Insecta; order Coleoptera; family Chrysomelidae; genus Diabrotica; species Diabrotica undecimpunctata. Next base: position 93,631,536 of record NC_092806.1, on the reverse strand, counting down.
TAAAGGAGCTAGAGCTCTTTGAAGATGGCGCCCTGTAAGTAGTTTTTTTTTAATAACTCCAGAACGCTTCTATTTAGAAAAATGAAAACTGGTACGACTATTTATCGTCCAGAGTTGAATCGATTCTGTAGTACCGTTCATAGGCGTCCGTTTTGGGTAGGGGTATTTTAACGCATAACTTTTTTGTCTGCAACTTTTAAGCATTTGTGCTACTAGATTATTAAATTTTTAGATATTCTAGTACTAAAAGGTACTCTTACTTTAAGTCTGTAGGATACACCTTTTAGTATTAGAATATCTGAAAATTTAATAATCTACTACCACAAATGCTTAAAAGTTACAGATAAAAAAGTTATTTAAAATAGTTAAGATTAAGTTAGTTAAAATACCCGTTGACCTACCCAAAACGGACGCCTATGAACGGTCCTAGAAATTCACAATTAATGAAATCGATTCAACTCTAGAGGATAAATAATCGTACCAGTTTTTATTTTTCTAAATAGAAGCGGCGATTTGGGAGGAATATTAACTTTGCAAGGTGTTTGCAAAACTATATTGCAAATAAATACAAAAAATATATAAATACTAAATAATAAATACTAAAACAGACAGGTCATTTTGGTGAGTAAGGTGGGGTAATCAAAAAAATTACGTGTGCGTGTGGGTGAAAAGTGCTACAGGGAATTTCGACGAGATGCGACTCGATTGGCTCGAGCAAAATCACGTGACCTGGCAATACCCATGCTGTTGTGCCTCAAAATTTTGGAGTAATTGTTATATATTTTATTTATATTAGATTTCTCACTTATTTTTTTTACTTATATTTGATGAATTTTTTTAACCATAAATTTTGCACAAAAATTCTTCTAAAGTTTCGAAAATTTCATCGAGCGAACCGGTAACGTGGGCAACTCCAAGATCCATTAATGCTCTCTGATAATTGATATTTTAAAAGGTCTTCTCTGGCCTTTCTGAAAAAAAAAAGATTATAATCGCATCCAGTTAATGCGTGGAAAGCAGACAAACTCGTACATAAAGATGGATCCAATAACATGCGTAGCTTTGTTATATTTATGTATCTTTTCGAATGTCCAGTACCATTCTCCATAAAAATCTCCAGGTCGTCACTTTTAATGATCCATGTTTTCAAGCATAATTATTAAAATATCTGTATCAGAAATTTTAATTAGAACATAACACGTCATTTATTAAAATACCTTTTCAGCATATACGATGATTACAAACAATAGACTTCTCTAGAACTTTTTTAACCCATTCACAAAACGTTTGATGTTTGCCTTGGTGTTTTTTAGCATTTTTGACGCAAAAAATACAATTTTTTGGTATAGCTGGAGTTTCTTGGATATTATCATCGTCAGTAACATTCACTTGATCAACATTGAGATGAATTTCAGCTGTAGATGTGTATTTAAATTTTTATAACAATTAATATGATAGCCGTCTTCAAGTTTACGATTCACTGGTAAAATAACATTATTAAGTATATTTTAACCCATGTTTTTCTCGTATTCCCAACACTTCACGACTTTTATCAAAGTTTTTTCAACAAAATAAATAATTTTTCCATCGCGTCTTGCACAAATAACATACACTTCTTTATTAACCGATATTATAATTTTTTCATCAGACGTGGGATAAGTATTAGTAGTATTTTACAATTGAAATCACTTCAAAATTTTAAGGCACACCACCATGGGTATCGTCAGGTTATCTATAGCGATTTTCACTCATATGCACGCCTAGTTTTTTGATCACCTGGCAGGTAGAAAATTTAATATTAAAAAAATACCCTGTCAAAATACCAACTTTCTGAGTTAAAATATCGCCTTGCTTATTTATTTTTTTTTATTTGTGAATATTTAAATTCATTAAAAAATTAAAAGTTGCCACAAATATATTTTTTGTAAAAAAAATTTTTATAATACATGTTTTTAAAGGGGTTGTTAAATGACAGCTAATCTTTAGCCTGGTCTGCATTTCTGTATTTATGCGAAGAAATGTGAAGCATTAAAAAGCACTTAACCTATCAATTTTTGGACATCTCATTTGAAAAGTCTCCTAATCGCCTTTGCAACGATGTATTATTCAAATATTTATTTTTACAGGGTTGACGAAAATTATGTACTCAGTAAGTATATTGCAAAAGTATGGAATAAATTCATCATTTCAGAAACAGACCACTTTTAATAAAATCTTAAAACTCATCAATTTTAATTTTTAAATGGCCATCAATTGCTATATATCTGCTGGACATTACGTCAACAGTGTTGGCGTAATGAACTAATCGACGATTTTTTAAAAAACCAACCGAGGTGACGGGACACCTCATTTGAAAGGCATCCTTCCTAATCGCCATTACAACGATTTATTATTCGAATATTTATTTCTACAGAGTTAATCAAAATTATGTACTTAGTTAATAAAACGGAATTAGAATAAATATTCATTCGCTACAATAAATTACGTCAGGAAAGAATTTATTACCCGTCTTTCGCATTACATCATTGCTGAAGGTCGTCAGTTGCAATAGTTGTTATAATTTTATTGTATATTAATAAACATATATTATAAGTTAACTGCATTAACAAACCAACAGTTTTGGTTAACCTTATAGAAATACATATTCAAATAATTGCATCGTTGCAAAGGCGATTAGGAAACCTTTCAAATCAGATATATATATATATATATATATATATATATATATATATATATATATATATATATATAGTTGATAAGATATTTGTATATATACACTGAGCAAAATTATCGCACCACCTTAAAAATGGAACATTTTTGATGTCTCGAATTTCCTAAACCTGTTGTCTGATATGGATGATAATATGTTATAGCCTTAGTCTTTAATATCCCTGTAGTAATATTGTTGCTAGACTTTTTTATTAACATCTAAGATTTCATCAGCTTGTCAATATGACGATAGCCAACGCTTGAATACAAGCACGGCACACAAAGAAGAAGAAGAAGATTTTTTACAATCTGTTTCCCAACAAAAACAATAAGTAAAATTGTTTGTCTTTACAATGTCAGAGAGATGTAAGGTCCAGTGACCAAAGCATCATAACATAAATATTGGCTAGTTTACCGGTGGGATGCGTACATACACAGATACGCAAACACGAATACTAAAAGCAGCACAGATCTCAATGGCTGGGTGCTGTTGAAGGCGTAGCTTCCACTACTGTAGGCATTGTCGGGAACGGTTTAGTAGGCCCAAGGAATCATATCGCTTCAATCTCTTCGCATGTTGGTTGTGGAGAAAATTGTATGCTAGGATGTTAGAATCCACGCGCAACCTGTTTTGATATTGTTCAGAAATTGAAATATTTTTGCACTCTTCAGAGACTGTTAGTACCTGCAGATCTCTATGTAAGGCGCCATTCTGGATATACCAAGGGGTATTAGCGAGTGAACTTAGAGTTTTGATTGAAATCTTTGTATTTTCATAACATTAGATTTGCTAGCTGCGAACCATATGACCAAACGGGTTTTACTATAACTTTGTATATCAGCAGCTTGTTGTCGATCGATAGTTGTTTGCTGTTGAGAGTTTTTTCCCAGCATCCAGTAAAGCTTTATGTTTAAAATTCCTAGTTGTAGTATTTTCGTCTATATCCAGTGGCTCACAGCTTCAATGATGCAGTCGCTACTCAATGACACTAGCTTGTGTCAGTGGCTCAATATTTTTTAGAAAAAAATTACATACTGAAATTAAATTACTATAAGTCTTCTACAATAGCATAAGCTATTTTTTGGGTTTCAAATATACCAGACTTAAATAATAATACATATTTAATTAATTTATATATGATTTTGATATCACAGTTTAAATGATGCAGATAAGATGAAGCATAACACAACTTATAAATTTATAATTTGCGAAGTAGGCGTTGCATTAAATTCATATTGTAGTTCATTTTATGTATAATTTGACATTTAAAAGTATTTAATCGGCAAATAACAAAATTATTTAAGAATGGGTCGCCGAACTACGATTAGTGAAAGAAATTTAATTATTAAAGAGATATCCAAAATGGTAAATAAATGTTCAACAACAGTTTAGCACATTGTTGAACCTTTACCGAAATGAAACTAAAGTTGACAATAAATCAAGGTTAGCTCCAAATAGGATTTTTACCGAACATGAAGAAAGATGGATTGTCAGAGAAATAGCAAATAATCCTTAAAAAAATGCACCACAAGTGTGATGAGGTAGAAAGACAGTTTGGAAAAAGATGTATCCCCGAAACTATTGGACCGATATTACGAAAGAATAATCTACATGGTCGAACTTCTAGAAATAAACTTTTTATTAGCCAAAGAAACAGACGTATTAGATTGCAGTTCGCCAGGGAGCATATTAAGAAAGATTTGAGCATTTAGAATTCAGTAATATTTGCTCATGAAACCAAAATAAACTTGTTTTGGTCCGATGGAAACATATCGGTGTGGGGAATGCCGAACGAAGAACAAAAATTAAAAAATATGAAAGCTATGGTAACTCACGGTGAAGTTAGGGTCATGATGTGGGGGTAAGCCAGCATCTCGCCGCTAGTACTCAAAAATTAGGTATCAATAACAATTACCAATTTTATTAGGACAACGATCCAAAACACACGTTGTCGAGTTCGTACTTGGTTGCTTTATGATTGCCGAAATGCCATTAAAACACCAGCCTAGTCACCAGATTTGAATGGTATTGAAAATTTGTGGTTGGCTTAAAAAATAAAGTAAATAGTACCCCAATATCAAATAGAAATGAATTGAAAGTAAAAATTACTGCTGCTTGGGACACAATTTCCCCAGAGGACACTAGAAAGTTGGTCCAATCAACGCCTAGACAACTACAGGCTGTAATTAATAATAAAGGAGAATTTACAAAATATTAGCAATTATTTTTCAATGCGTCGAGTTGGTTTTCTTTATTAATTTTCTTGTTTTTAAGTTTGCATCAATTTAACTGTGGCACCAAAATCATACATACAATAACTAAATATTTATTGTTATTTAAGTATGGTATATTTGAAATCCAAAAAATAGCTTATACTATTTTATAAGACTTTTAGTAATTTAATTTCAGTATGTAATTGTTTTCTAATAAATATTGAGCCACTGACAGAAGCTAGTTTTATTGAGTAGCGATTGCATCATTTAAGCTGTGAGCCACTGTATGTTTGGTCCATGTTAATCGTTTGTCCAGATGAATGCCTAGATATTTTACGTTATCTTTTTGGAGTAAAATATGTCCACCGAGGTTAACTTGTGGACATATACCTCTTCTTAGAGTAAATGTAATATGTGTGGATTTTGAGAGATTTACTTTAATTCTCCAGAGTTTAAACCATTCATTAGTTTTGTTGTAAGGAGTATCATCTGCAAATGTTGCAAGCGTAAGTTTATTACTTGTTGGTAAGTCAGCCGTATATAGCAGGTACAAGATCGGTCCGAGCACACTACCCTGAGGTACACCAGATATAATGGGGTAGAGTTTTGTATAGGCTTCACTATACCTTACTAGATATCTTCTTTCTGTAAGGTATGATTTAAGCAGTTTGAAGTAAGTGTAAGGTAGGTTTTTCTTTAACTTGTACTGAATTCCTGTGTGCCACACCTTGTCAAAAGAATGAGAGGCATCTAAAAAGGCTGCAGTATAGCATTGCTTGTTTTCGAGACTAGTTCTGTATAATCTGTGAACTTGTTCTATTGTAGCGTGATGGTTACGAAATCCAAATTGATAGTCAGGTATAAGACTATTTTTGTCCAATATTGGTTTGATTTTTCTCAACAGAAGTTTTTCAAAAACCTTAGAAATGACTGGGAGTAAACTAATCGGTGCCAGTTTCCATTGCAAAGCGAAGTAGTGCAGACTTAACATAGCATTGAAGATCATAGTAATTATTCTGTAGCAATCATGGGTTAGTTCTTGAAGGACCATACCTGTAATGAGATCGTAGCGCCTTGATGGGTTTTATCTCATTTTTTTAATCTGTTTTACTTATTTAATGTTTAATTGGGAGATTGGTAGTTCCATTTGATATGGATGGCCAAGAAAAGAATGAAGTGTTTCTTCTTGTTATACGGGCAGTTCTCTGGTAAATAGACTAAATACTTTGGGAGTCTTGTGGTCCTTTTAATCTTCTCACTTTCCATAAAGAATAGTTTGTATCTTTGAACGGCGTCAGATTTTCTAGATAAGTTTGGATCCGCTTATTTTTTTCTACCTTTAACAGATTTTTAAGTCTTCTGGTAATTCTGTTTAGGTTTTCTTTCTCAATAGATGCGTGTGTGTTTTGCCACCTTCTCCTTAGTTTTCTTTTCTCTTCAATCAATATTTTTGCACCGAGAGAGCAATTTATGCTTTCCCTCCATATGGTCTGTTCAGGAGTAGCACTCCATCCCGCCTTTTGTATGGAAGTAGTAAGATATTGTACAGCGTTTTCTATTTATATTTCTGTTTTGAGTGGCAAATTCATTGATATTTGTTGTAAGTGCACCTCGAAATATGTTCCAATTTGTTTGGGTATTTAATTTAACTAGTTGTCCCAAATATACATATTCTTTTACTTGTTCTATAGTTGTTTATATAGAATTACATAGAATTAAACTTTTAAAATGGCAGTGGGTAGGACATTTAGCAAGAAGAACTGACAATAGATGGTCCACTAGAATTACACTGTGGTATCCAAGAGGCGTCAAGAGACCAAGAATACGTCCAAATTTTAGATATGGCTATGACATAAGGAAACAAGCCAGTACAACATGGCACAGACAAGCGAATTTTATACAATCGTGGGCAGAACTAAAGAATGAATATGTAAGGGAGGCTGCACCATAATCGGTAGAATATGTTGAGAATGATGATGATGATGGAAGATATGTATTTTATGTTAATTAATTAATAAATGTATGTTAATGTTTTTCCATTGGGAAACATTTTTACCAGATTTTAAAAGTACTTGTTATTACTAATTCACAAATTCCCTGTTTGGTAGAAAAATTTGTAAAAACCAACGAAACAAATCACTTTACATGACGTAAAGAATAGGTAAATTTATTTACTGAGACCAATGAACGTAACTTAAAAAAATCGCTTCAAATGTTCAAAATTCTAGCAAAAGTTCACATTCTGTCGATGTGTAAGCGTATTAATTTATTTACTACTCTAATGACAAAAAAACTTTAACTCGTAGCTTAAAAGTTTTTTGGACTAAAATAATTTAGTAAGAAATAAATGAGTACTAACTAGTAGGTGACTGTTGCCCAACAAATTCACAGAAATAATTTGTAGACTAACAATGGTTGATTGTAATCAGTGAAAATCAGAAGTGAAAAAGATCGTATTGAAATATTAAGGATGATCGGTTATGATGATAACTGTAACGGAAGTTATGGTGAAATGTGTAATATTATTAACACTTTACGTTTTTTCGTTTCAAAGATATTTATTTCGTTGGTGGCCACTGAAACTGTGGCAGAAATCAAAGGAGGTGTGGCAATATTTTTAATGTCTTCCACTTACTGACGTACTTCTCAAATATATGCGCTATTTATAACCTTTAGCTACATCCCGGTGTCACTAAACTCCAATAATCAAGATCCACTCTAAGGTAAAGATCGTCACGACCTTGACGCATTAAGTTTAAAGTATAGCATATTACTCGTAGAAATTACGTTTTTAATGTATAACAAATAAATATAATCGAAGTACAACGTTCTTACCATCAGGCCTTTCTAATTCTGACAATACGTGTTGTTGACAAAACTGATTGATATCGACCAGCTGACTAGTTTGTGTAACTCCATGTTTTTGAGTAGCACCTCTACTAACTAGTGAGGTTACAAGATATAACGCAGCATCTTTGCTTCTCCAATACTGCTTGGCATTTTCCACATATTTTCCAAGCATCACCTATAAAAAATAAATATCAACAATAAAATGAAATCTAGAAAAAAAAAACACTTGTATACAGCTGCGTAATATAGAATTGTCAGATATAAAAAAACAGAAGCAAATACCTTTTCTATTTCATCTGTGGATTTATGTTAGTTAGTAAAAAAGAAAACATAAACTATCCAGCATATAAATTATTAAGGTAGTCTAATAGTCCAGTCAGTCCAGTATAGGGAGCACGCAAAATAGAATTCTATTTTAGTGACGTCACGTAAAAGTTTCGTTGTGGAAACCATTTTTGAAGCACGCCAAATAGAATACGATAGTAGAAACCGTCATTCGGTAAACATCGTGAACATACTATTCATCTTGAAAATATTGTACGAAATGTTGGTGTTCTATCTAAGATTATTAAAATAAATTGACAGTGACAGGAAAAAGGAAAAACTGAAAATATTTTTATTTTTATTTTGTAAACTGTAAAATTGTGTTAAAGTTTTGAACATGGCAAAAAGGGATAATCATGAAATTTCATATGAGAAAAATTATTTTTAGAAATACATACAATGTCCAATCACTTTATTTCATAATTATTAAACAGGACAAATAATCACAAAAAATAATATATATATATATATATATATATATATATATATATATATATATATATATATATATATATATATATATATATATAATGAACCAGAAGTATTTGCTGACAACGTAAGGAAGTAAACGTTAAATAGTGGGTTTGCAGCAATAAAAATGAAATGTGTACTCTTTTAAATTTTTATTCCAAGCTTTCGGACATTGGTTATGTCCTTCATCAGGGAGCTACAAATGTGATTAAGAAATTGTTGGTGTTGGTATAATTAATTAAAAATTGTTTCTACTTACAAACTTAACGAGGTTGTATCAACAAAGATCTATTATAATATTGATAAAATTTATCATGGTCTCTCATCTATTTTAATATATAAAAACTATTTTTATGTTTAAAATTTTAAAAAAATTATTACTGTAAATACAAAAACACTTAATTATTCTAAATAAATACGTGACATTATTTTGACAAAATTCTTTTAAATGTCAATTGATAAATTGTTGTTTGTGTTATTATTACATTTATCTAGTAGTAACAAATAGGAGAACATTTCATTTAGATGGCCAATATCCGTTTTATGATTCATTGTATTATTATTTTGGCAAATGTAGGCCATTTCAAGAAAAAGTCTTTTGGTGATGTTACTTTCCTGTTCTACTACTTTGATGTTATTATAATCTATCTGATGCCCATTTTTAAATACATGTTCACCCAATGCAGTTTTTTCAGGATGCAGTCTATTATCTGACTTGTGGGATGTAATGCGATCTTTAAGGCATCTTGATGTTTGACCATAGTATACTTGTTCACATGATCCGCACGGTATACAGTAAACAACATCTGTTAAAGACAAGAGTGCGGATTGGTCTTTAAGTTTAGAAAAAACTTTGTTAACTGTTAGTACCGTTTTATGTGCAATTTTGATATTATTAATTGATGAAAAAATTCTACTTAGTTTCTGTCCAATGTCTTTAATGTATGGAAGAGATACATATCTAATTGTAGTTTGTTGTGGTAAAGGATCTACAGGTCCAATTCTATCTTGTGATACAGACAGATTTTCTTCGTTTCTTAAATGACTAGTTAAATTTTGTGGAGTGTTAAATAAAATTTTCTTTAGTAGTATACTTGGGTATGAGTTTTCAATGAATAGGTTATAAAGGATTTTTAGATTTTTTGTATGGAAAGCGGTATCGCTGATTTTAAGGACACGATTTTTCATTTCTTTAACTAAATTCAGTTTCATCGAATATTTATGGTATGACCAATAATTTAAATATCTGCCTGAACTGAGAGGTTTTCTATACCAATCAACCAGTAAATGGGTACCTTTTCGTATTAATTTGGTATCTAAAAAAGGTACTGAACCTGTAGTATCTTCACATTCTAATGTGAATTGAATGTAGGGGTTGTAACTATTGAAATACCAAAGTATATCATTTATCCCTGTGCTTGGTAATGCTAATATTATGTCATCAACATATTTTTTTATAAAATGTAATTTATAAGGTAGGACAAGGATGATGGTGTCTAGTATGTGGTCCATTACATAACAGGAAATTATTGGTGATATAGGGTTCCCCATAGGTGTACCAAAAGTTTGTTTGTAAAATTTGTTGTTAAATGAAAAATAATTGTTTTCGAACAGAAAAGTTAACAGTTTGAAAAATGTGTCCTTATCAATGTTACAATGTTGAGCAATAATCTCCCATTTATTACTAATGGCAAGTGTACATATATCTAGATAAACATTGCTAAATAAGGATACTACATCTAGGCTTGCAATCACGTAGCCTTCTGGCAATTGTATGTTATTAAATAATTGATTAACTTGAAATGAGTCTTTAATATAGTATTCATTATCACAATTATATGCATTCGTTAAAATATCTGTTAAGTAGTTAGCAATGTTTTCTGTAGGTGTGCCAATAGAGGCTAAAATGGGTCTAACAGATAATGGGGTTTTATGTACCTTTGGTAGACAATAAAACTTTCCAGATATACCTTTATAGTTAGATAATTTCTTTTTTGTAGCCTCATCTATTTTTTGATTGTCAAACAACGATTTTACTACTTTATTACATTTTTGTTTAATTGATGAAGTTGGATCATTATTTAATGTGGTATATGATGTATCATTTTCTATTATATCAACAGAAAGATCTAAATACTTTTGTTTTTCCAAAATAACAGTGATGTTTCTTTTATCTGATCTTGTGACTATCAAATTGGGATTTTGTTTTAAGAATTTTTTAGTTTTTATTAATAAAAGATTAAATATTGAGTTATTAAATTTGGAATTGTTAACTGAATTCGTTAAAATATTTACTGATCTTGCTGTAAGGATAGTTTTAGTGTCTTTATCAGATACATTTACAAGAATATTATCAATGTCTGCTAAAATTCTTTTTATAGAGATATCTTTACCAATTTGTGGTTGAATACTAAACTTAGGACCTAGAGACAGAAATTTCATAATATCATCTGGTATATTAATATCAGAAAGATTTTTAATCCATCTAGGATTAGTTTTAAGTTTAGAATCTAGTTCTTTATTTAATAATTTATTAAATTTTTTAAGATTTTTTTTCTTTCGTCTCATGAAAAGTTCTGTTATAGGTTCTAAGTTGAGAACTATAAAAATGATCAAAAATGTCACTATTTGTTAAGTTTGAAATTTCCAATTTTAATGAACTGTTTAATGACTCTAACTTTTTTATTAATTTGTGATTATTACAAATTTCTGAATTTAAAAGTTTATTTCCTAACCTGAATTGTTTTTCATGTGTATTATGGATGTCTTGTCCATATAAGAGGTTTTGAATTGGCTTTATAACTTGTTGGATATGTGGTGGTAACAATCCTGTTTTTCTACATTTTAAAAGAAAACATCTGTGGTTATATTCTTTGGCGAGTTTGATGTGATTTCGTGACCATGATTTCATTTTATCAACAGCTAAAGTTCCAAAAGTAGATCGAATCTCTTGGTAAAAACCCATACCTGTAGTTGACAATGAACCAGAAGTATTTGCTGACAACGTAAGGAAGTAAACGTTAAATAGTGGGTTTGCAGCAATAAAAATGAAATGTGTACTCTTTTAAATTTTTATTCCAAGCTTTCGGACATTGGTTATGTCCTTCATCAGGGAGCTACAAATGTGATTAAGAAATTGTTGGTGTTGGTATAATTAATTAAAAATTGTTTCTACTTACAAACTTAACGAGGTTGTATCAACAAAGATCTATTATAATATTGATAAAATTTATCATGGTCTCTCATCTATTTTAATATATAAAAACTATTTTTATGTTTAAAATTTTAAAAAAATTATTACTGTAAATACAAAAACACTTAATTATTCTAAATAAATACGTGACATTATTTTGACAAAATTCTTTTAAATGTCAATTGATAAATTGTTGTTTGTGTTATTATTACATTTATCTAGTAGTAACAAATAGGAGAACATTTCATTTAGATGGCCAATATCCGTTTTATGATTCATTGTATTATTATTTTGGCAAATGTAGGCCATTTCAAGAAAAATTTTTTTGGTGATGTTACTTTCCTGTTCTACTACTTTGATGTTATTATAATCTATCTGATGCCCATTTTTAAATACATGTTCACCCAATGCAGTTTTTTCAGGATGCAGTCTATTATCTGACTTGTGGGATGTAATGCGATCTTTAAGGCATCTTGATGTTTGACCATAGTATACTTGTTCACATGATCCGCACGGTATACTTTTTATGTATATATAAATATATATATATATTTTGAAATTTGAAATTTCAAACTTAACAAATAGTGACATTTTTGATCATTTTTATAGTTCTCAACTTAGAACCTATAACAGAACTTTTCATGAGACGAAAGAAAAAAATCTTAAAAAATTTAATAAATTATTAAATAAAGAACTAGATTCTAAACTTAAAACTAATCCTAGATGGATTAAAAATCTTTCTGATATTAATATACCAGATGATATTATGAAATTTCTGTCTCTAGGTCCTAAGTTTAGTATTCAACCACAAATTGGTAAAGATATCTCTATAAAAAGAATTTTAGCAGACATTGATAATATTCTTGTAAATGTATCTGATAAAGACACTAAAACTATCCTTACAGCAAGATCAGTAAATATTTTAACGAATTCAGTTAACAATTCCAAATTTAATAACTCAATATTTAATCTTTTATTAATAAAAACTAAAAAATTCTTAAAACAAAATCCCAATTTGATAGTCACAAGATCAGATAAAAGAAACATCACTGTTATTTTGGAAAAACAAAAGTATTTAGATCTTTCTGTTGATATAATAGAAAATGATACATCATATACCACATTAAATAATGATCCAACTTCATCAATTAAACAAAAATGTAATAAAGTAGTAAAATCGTTGTTTGACAATCAAAAATAGATGAGGCTACAAAAAAGAAATTATCTAACTATAAAGGTATATCTGGAAAGTTTTATTGTCTACCAAAGGTACATAAAACCCCATTATCTGTTAGACCCTTTTTAGCCTCTATTGGCACACCTACAGAAAACATTGCTAACTACTTAACAGATATTTTAACGAATGCATATAATTGTGATAATGAATACTATATTAAAGACTCATTTCAAGTTAATCAATTATTTAATAACATACAATTGCCAGAAGGCTACGTGATTGCAAGCCTAGATGTAGTATCCTTATTTAGCAATGTTTATCTAGATATATGTACACTTGCCATTAGTAATAAATGGGAGATTATTGCTCAACATTGTAACATTGATAAGGACACATTTTTCAAACTGTTAACTTTTCTGTTCGAAAACAATTATTTTTCATTTAACAACAAATTTTACAAACAAACTTTTGGTACACCTATGGGGAACCCTATATCACCAATAATTTCCTGTTATGTAATGGACCACATACTAGACACCATCATCCTTGTCCTACCTTATAAATTACATTTTATAAAAAAATATGTTGATGACATAATATTAGCATTACCAAGCACAGGGATAAATGATATACTTTGGTATTTCAATAGTTACAACCCCTACATTCAATTCACATTAGAATGTGAAGATACTACAGGTTCAGTACCTTTTTTAGATACCAAATTAATACGAAAAGGTACCCATTTACTGGTTGATTGGTATAGAAAACCTCTCAGTTCAGGCAGATATTTAAATTATTGGTCATACCATAAATATTCGATGAAACTGAATTTAGTTAAAGAAATGAAAAATCGTGTCCTTAAAATCAGCGATACCGCTTTCCATACAAAAAATCTAAAAATCCTTTATAACCTATTCATTGAAAACTCATACCCAAGTATACTACTAAAGAAAATTTTATTTAACACTCCACAAAATTTAACTAGTCATTTAAGAAACGAAGAAAATCTGTCTGTATCACAAGATAGAATTGGACCTGTAGATCCTTTACCACAACAAACTACAATTAGATATGTATCTCTTCCATACATTAAAGACATTGGACAGAAACTAAGTAGAATTTTTTCATCAATTAATAATATCAAAATTGCACATAAAACGGTACTAACAGTTAACAAAGTTTTTTCTAAACTTAAAGACCAATCCGCACTCTTGTCTTTAACAGATGTTGTTTACTGTATACCGTGCGGATCATGTGAACAAGTATACTATGGTCAAACATCAAGATGCCTTAAAGATCGCATTACATCCCACAAGTCAGATAATAGACTGCATCCTGAAAAAACTGCATTGGGTGAACATGTATTTAAAAATGGGCATCAGATAGATTATAATAACATCAAAGTAGTAGAACAGGAAAGTAACATCACCAAAAGACTTTTTCTTGAAATGGCCTACATTTGCCAAAATAATAATACAATGAATCATAAAACGGATATTGGCCATCTAAATGAAATGTTCTCCTATTTGTTACTACTAGATAAATGTAATAATAACACAAACAACAATTTATCAATTGACATTTAAAAGAATTTTGTCAAAATAATGTCACGTATTTATTTAGAATAATTAAGTGTTTTTGTATTTACAGTAATAATTTTTTTAAAATTTTAAACATAAAAATAGTTTTTATATATTAAAATAGATGAGAGACCATGATAAATTTTATCAATATTATAATAGATCTTTGTTGATACAACCTCGTTAAGTTTGTAAGTAGAAACAATTTTTAATTAATTATACCAACACCAACAATTTCTTAATCACATTTGTAGATCCCTGATGAAGGACATAACCAATGTCCGAAAGCTTGGAATAAAAATTTAAAAGAGTACACATTTCATTTTTATTGCTGCAAACCCACTATTTAACGTTTACTTCTTTATATATATATATATATATATATATATATATATATATATATATATATATATATATATACATTTATTTACAATACAAAACTAAACCAACACAAGAAATCCTTAAGTAACTACAAATAAAAATAAAAAATGTTAATTCCGACTTTCCAACCAGAAATCAGTAAGAACGAGATAACTGTAGAAATGCTAAAATGGTGGGAAAAAATTAATGGACTGAAGATGAATTACAGTAAAACAAGAACCATGACCAATCAACAAGAAGAACTAATAATTACAGTGGCGCAAACAAGAATAGAACAAGTAAAAGAGTATATATATGTAGGACAAATCATTAAATTAAATAAAGAAAAGACAGAAAGATCCATGGAAAGACAAATGCTGAACATTAAACTATCAGACAGAAAAAGAAACCCAAGTAGTAAAGCTTAAATGAAAGTTTGCCGGACACACCCTAAGGCATAAAGATGGACTAAGACAATTATACATACATTGGAGACTGTGGAATCACAAAACGAATCAAAAACGAAAACAAATGTGATCAGATGACCTAAAGAAACACGCCGGGTCAAAATGGATGCAATTTGCCCAAGACAGAGAGGCATGGAAGGAGGAGGAGGCCTATATCCAAGGATGGATGTTTAGGGCTGTTTAGATAGATAGATACATTTATTTACAATAATAAACATTACTTTTTCAACATCTCAATTATTTGACTACCACTTGAAGCTAAGGAACTTATGCTGGTGTTTATATCCTTAAGCAGTTCTAAAAGTTATTTGTGCATATTAATCATTGTGTTATTTGGTATCCTTTTATCCTTAAGCACTTCTAAAAGTTCTTTGTGCATATTAATCATTGTATTATTTGGTATCCTTTTCTGTTTGGTTGTATATGGCTGTGAAGTAGATTGCTCAGCTATTTGATTTTCTTTTGGTAGCTTAGCTTTAGTATTAACATTGGTATTAGTCGGGTTTGGAAAACATTGCTAGGCTTTTAATTTAGATGTGAGAAAGGTATCTGGTGTAGAGTTAGCCGATATTAAACTGGGAAGTTCCGTAACTGAAAAATTAATACTTTTCAGTATTTGATTGCCCAGAGAAGGAGTGCTCACACTGGCTATTGAATGTAAATCAAAGGTGATTGGGGTACAGTATCAAAAGATTCAGATTCGGGATTAATAGGGTGAACAATAGTAGCAGGGAAATGAGTTGAAGAGTAAACAATGGTAGCAGATAGATGAGTTGAAGAGTGAACAGTGGTAGCAGGGAGATGAGTTGAAGGGTGAACAATGGTAGCAGGGAGATGAGTTGAAGGAATCAACCATTAATCAAAGGATCAACTTAGGTTTAGCATTTGTATTGTGTCCAAGGCTTACTTTTTAATAAAACAAAATATCTACACTTATTACAGAAATAAAGCTTACTTACATGTAGTGATGTTAATTATTTGAAATACATGTATTTTAAATATAAATACAAAATACCTATTTTTATTTTACCTTTTAAATATTTTTTTCGAAATGTATTTAGTATTCTATTTAAAATACTTTATATACATATTTAGTATTTGTAAAATACAAAATGGTTTTATTACATTTTTTATTTCATTTTTCATATTTTTCCACATCATAGTGGATATCATGTCCCCTATATCAATTGTACAAAATGCTTATATCCAATAAACCTCTTACTAAACCTTAAACTTTAAAGTTTAGTAAGACGTTTATTGGATATTTAGTAGTGAAGTAGTGTTTTCCTGTTTTTTGCTTTGTGCTCCCAATCCTAAACTTAAACCAAATAATATAGACTACTTAAACTATTGGTATTGACATAAAGAATCGAAACAATTTTGTAATTTCGATACGGCATGCTACCAAATTATCGTTTCAAAACGAGGCGTACTGGTTGCTATATGGCCATGTATTTTTTATAGACGATAGAAGCGCAGCGATGCCACGATGAACACAAGCACGATTCAGGGTTGTATAATTTGTATTTTCGTTTTCACAGACATGAATTAAATTAACGTTTTTTAACGTAATTGACCAAAAGTGCCCATTCAGAACAAGAGATGAAAAGTAGGGAAAATGATTTTAATTAAATAAATAGCATTTACAAAAGATAATTTTATTTTATCTTATTTTAATTATAGTAACGACAGTTTATTTGTTTTTCGGTAAGAATATCATATACCATGAATCATAGAAATCAGTAGAAAATATTGCTTAGTTAAACATACACTTTGACGGCTATTAAAGATTTACAAGCAAATAAACGGACCGCTTGGAATGCATATATCTAATTACTAATTGCAACTTAAAATAATACGGTGTACGTATGTCAGCGATTTTATGTCGTTCTCTGAGACTACATAATGATAATAAGGCGTTGTGGTTCTTCAGTTGTTATTCTGACTTTGCAGTTAAATACTAATTGAAAATGGATATTTGAAAAATATATCGACAATCTAGTAAACCGCATGCCTGAGAGTTTTGGCAACACTGATCTCCATAAGCCTAATGTTATTTTCTTAAGGTGGAACGCTGTATAGGCAACGTGACGTCACTAAAATAGAATTCTACTTTGCGTGCTCCCACAGCAGGCGGGATCTGTCGAAAAGCAGATAATAATGGACATTTTCCATAGAAGTCTTTAATTGTTGCTGGAATCACTCCAGGATGAACCTTGTATAAATAATCACGATATGCGCCAGTCGCAAACATTGTGCTTAATTTTTTATTTAACAAAATCTCTAAAAAAATCTTATAGTCCGGAATCCCAGGCCCATTTTTACTATTTTTGTTTTATACTGTTTGGTCAACAAAAAGGACAAAAGAAGTGAGCTGAGTGAGAGGTTAGGCATCACTACTTGTTAACTACAAAAATCTATAATTTTTGATGCTAATTAAAGATATCAATATATTTTCATTGCTTGCCGAAATAGTAGCAATCTGATTCTCGAAGCGTGAACACGTACCGTCATTCAAAGCGCTAGAGAACTTCCTTATCGTAAAACTACCTAATTAACTAGTAATTATCTTATCAGCATCAAAAAATTGTTAAAGTGAAAAGTAACAAAAACTAAGTGATTAGCCAAACAACCAAAAGAAATATGTTCCCTTCGGGGAACTTATTAGGATTTGATAATAATGGCCAAACAATTTATCAACAAATGAATACTATACAGGATGTCCCAACAATAAATAACCAGAGCCAGTCAAACCAAACAGCAGTAAAACCGCAAGTACCATTTTTGTATTTTAATCAAACACCATCTGCTAACCAGACAAAAAATCAAATGTCATGCCTAAACCAAATATCTATTCCAACCCAAATAGCTATACCAAACCAAGTACAATTTCCTAGTCACTCAACTGCACAAAATATTCATAACACTCAAAACCCTATTCAGTCCCAATACACAACAGTATCCACAAACCCTCAATGCTCACTCTCATCATCACAAAACATCAATAACTACACGGATAGCGATAGCGACGTAGAACTTAACGAAACAGAAAACGAAAATAAACATCCTTGGCAAGAAGTTGGCAATAAGAGAAAAAGGGTGAAAAGACAAAAAACTTTAGAAATTCCCAACCAAATCCAAACACAAAACAGATTTGATTCCCTCTCAAAAGAAAATCTAGATGAACAAACAGACAATTTATCAAATACACCAAACACAAATATAACCAAAAAAGATCCCTCACCGCCACCAATCTATATTTATGGAGTTACTGACTATAGTGCTATGATAGCAAACCTTTCAACTGCAACTGCGGCCGAAACCTATTACACCAAAACCATTTCAAATAATACAGTAAAAATTAACCCTACAAACTCAGACACCTACAGGAGACTCATACAGCACCTTAGAAAAGAAAACATTGTACATCACACTTACCAACCGAAACAAGAGAGGGCCTATAGAGTTGTCATAAGAGGATTACATCATTCAACACCCACAGGAGATATCTCGCATGAATTAAATAATAAGGGTTTTAAAGTTCGCAACAAAATTAATGTTAGACATAGAGTTACCAAAGAACCATTGCCCTTATTCTTTGTCGATATAGAGCCAAATGAAAACAACAAAAACATATTTAACCTGCAAGTCCTACGAAACTGCATAATAACAGTAGAACCACCTAGAATAAAAAATACAATAGTACAATGCACAAGGTGTCAAAAATACGGGCACTCAAAAAGTTACTGCCTGAGGCCATTCGCCTGTGTTAAATGCGGTGGATCACATGATACAAAAACCTGCAAAAAAGCACGCGACACACCAGCAACATGTGCCTTATGTAATGGCAATCATCCAGCAAACTATAAAGGATGTGCTATATATAAAGACCTAGTAAATTCGAAAAACAAAAATATAACAAGCAGCATTCCTATACCTAGAGTTGCAAGCCTAAATAATAATAACAATAATGCTCACCACATACGCCAATCACATGTAACATATGCTCAAGTTGCTGCAACTAATACTTCTTCACAAGACAACAACAATAATTCAGACCTTTCAAATAAACTTACAGAATTCCTCAACGAATTTAAAAATATGTTTGCACAATTGATAAACCAAAACAGCATGATACTAAGCATGCTTACAACAGTGATAAATAGAACGTCGTAATGGCTAACTCACTTAGAATAGCAGAGTGGAACGCAAATGGTCTAACAAACCATGTGCAAGAAATTATACTATTTCTAAAATTAAACAAAATAGACATCCTACTTGTATCTGAGAGTCACACAACTGAGAGGTCTTTTATAAAAATTCCACACTACTCTGTCTATTACGCAAACCATCCAGATGGAACAGCCCACGCTGGTTCAGTTGTAATAATCCGTACAGCTATAAAACACTACGAACTTGCTCCATATATAACCAACAAAATTCAGAGTACTATCATAAAAGTACAAGCGCTCACCTTCCCATTAACAATAGCTTCTATCTACAGCCCACCACGCCATACCATCAACCTGGAGGAATACAGAGAGTTTTTTGAACAACTTGGCTCACATTTCCTAGTGGCAGGGGACTGGAATGCAAAACATACAACCTGGGGAGTAAGACTGATATCTCCAAAAGGCAGAAATCTATTAAAGATCATACAAGATAATAACCTGAAATACCTAACAACTGGTACCCCCACATACTGGCCCACTGATAACAACAAAATTCCTGATCTGCTAGACTTTGCTATAACTAAGGGAATACCTGAAATACACAGCGACATTACCCCCAGTTTTGATCTATATTCGGACCACAGTCCCATCGTGATTACTTTAAGTACCAATATAATTTGGAAAACTCTTGCACCAAGGCTATGTTCCAGTAACACGAATTGGGTTCAATTCAAAGAAGAAATCAATGAAAAAATATCTCTTGACATTCGACTCAAACACAAAAACGATATTGAAGAAGCTGTAAAATATCTAACGGAACAAATACAACAAGCCGCTTGGAAAGCTACTCCTGAAAAGGAAAAAACCATTGATGAAAGGTATAGTATACCCCTCCACACTAGAACACTAGTAGAAGAAAGAAGAAGAGCCCGTCGCAAATGGCAAAGAACAAGAAACGCGATAGATAAAACAAATCTAAACAGGCTCACACACAGACTTCATTCCGCTATCCAAACAGCCAAAAACGAATCTTTTGAAAGATATGTCACAAACCTTTCTCTTGACGACAACTCTCTTTGGAAAGCCACAAAGAAATTCAAAAGGCCGGTAGTAATGAAATCACCAATTCGGAAAAATGATGGAACCTGGGCTCGTTCAGATATAGAAAAATCCAACAGATTTGCAGAACATCTATCAACCGTCTTCTCCACCCCACAGGCCAACGATATTAACGACGGGAAAATTAGAGACTTCCTTAATGCACCCTGTCAGCTATCATTACCACTAAAATACTTCTCACCAAACGAAGTCCGTCATGAAATCAACCTGCTTAACCCTCATAAAGCTCCAAGATATGACTTTATAACTGGCGCAATCTTTAAAAAACTCCCAAGAAAAGGTGTCGTCTTAATAACCATTATTTTTAATAGCCTCCTGAGACTCTGCTATTTTCCAGTGCAATGGAAGTATGCACAAATTATAATGATACCTAAACCTGGTAAACCTCTAACTGAAGCCAGTTCGTACAGACCAATAAGTCTCCTTCCGACTTTATCAAAAGTCTTCGAAAGGTTAATCCTTAACAGAATAGAAACAATAATACCTATAGAAAACCTTATCCCAGATCATCAGTTTGGTTTTCGGTCAAATCACTCAACCATACAACAGTGCCATAGATTAGTCAACAAAATAAAAGAGAGCCTAGAAGGGAAACAAATCTGTCTATCAGCATTCCTTGATATACAGCAAGCATTTGATA